>NC_039251.1:16688582-16818839 GCF_003368295.1 Carassius auratus | reverse complement strand
GAGTAGTTTGCCACAGCATAAAAATATGACACTTCCTGTTGCCAATAGGTGCACTATATATCTTTGTTGTTTCTGTCCTTTCATCTGCTGCACTGCATTCGTTAACTGGTGTCTTATAAGCGTTTTTTTAAAAGTAAAATTTGCTTCCATTTCAAGTCTCTTTCAGTTATAAGTGTTTATATAATGTTAATTAAGCTTAGTTAAAATAATTTAATACATTATTAATAATATTTTTTAATTAATTTTATTTAAGATGTAGTTTAGTACTGTGAAATAACATAAACAATAATATTTGTAATGATAGGAATAACTAACATAAAAAAGATTAATAAATGATCTGAAAAATAGATTGTTCATTGTTAGTTAATGTAAACCAAAGAGAGCTTATTATAAATTGTTGCAAAACACTTTTCATGATCTATAACCATTTTTAAAAATACTTTTATTGATCTATAAACATTTCTGAAATTATTATATTAAACTATATACCATTAAATTCATTAAATTTTTTAAATACATATTATTTTACTTTGAAAGATTCTTATAAATGATTTAAATGCTGTATACACGTTTCTAAAACAATTATTTAAAAGTAATCCTATAGCTCCATCTGGTGGTGGCCATGATAGGTATTACGCACTGCACGTTTGGCGTTTCTTTCTGAACCAGTCCGAATGAAGCATTCCTAAATGGAGCACGAGAACAGGACAGACTGTGCATATGCCTATGCAAGGCCAGGTTCACAAGCTCTATCCGTAATGCATATTTTTTTCAGAGCCCATGTTAATGTTTCAGAGCATTCACACTGCACATGGTAAAAGATGTGAACAGAAAAGGTTAGAAGTAGAAAGGTGTGAAAAGAATGAATATCTATCGCATGAGCATAGAGAGAGTTGTGAGTGCACAGGACACAGTTTGAGCAGAGGACGCGTTTTGTGACAAAGTAAAGGAAATGTCCATGCAAGCGGAGAGATTCATGCTCGCGCATTATTTTAATGTGTTTTTGCGTTACAATAACATGCTCTCGCTGCTGCATCTGAACGACATACACATACTGTATACAATGTGCAAACAGTGAACCTGTATAATGTATAACAAATCTATTTCAACACCTGAAACATGGCTACAATGAGCTCTATGACCAATGCATGACAAGAAGACATGCCTAAAAATTCAGCACTCCTGAATATGAGCTTTTCACTTCCAGCCTTCGAGGACAATTATATATTTATCTCATAAATAATGAAATACCAAATATATAGTATTTATTAAGATTGATGTGATTTGAAATTGGTAAAATGTGCGTGGAAAAAAAATGTCATCAGAATATCAACGTGCCTTATTATTATGCACTTTGTGAAAAAGCATTTTTAACAATTTTATTGATCTATAAGCATTTGTAAAATATTTTTGCCTGCATTACAGCTTAGTCATTATCTGTGAGCTGAACTGTTTTACTGTAAAATGAGCAAGATTGTGTAAATTCAGGTCATGTCATGTCATGTCACAGAATGTCTGTCATAGGTCAGTATCAAATAAGTTTAAAATTATTATCAGAATAAAAAAATATATACAAGTCAACGTGTATGTATTTTTAAAATCTTTTTTTTTATCTTGCAATTAACATAATTCTTAACCTTATTATATAAAATCATTTTGTTTGAACCCTACAAATTGTACTAGGTTTTTTTCATCCCTAAAACTGACAGAAAATGATAGAGAGATTTCTTAAGCTGTAATGATGAAAAAAATCAACAACACACAATTACTGTTTATTTTTCTGGTGATTAAAGAGTTGTTAACTCTCTCTCTCTCTCTCTCTCGCTCTCTGTCAGGCAGGCCCTCAAGCACCCCACCCCCTCCCCCTCCCTTCCCTCACACAGAGAGAATGCCTCAGAGTGAGATCAGATGTCTGGCAGTTTTATAATTTTCTTTTAATCATACAGTGTTGTAAAGTCATGCAACTATGCATATTTCTTCAGAATCGCATGTTCTCTAAATAAAAAATGGTTTTGAAATGTTTAGAAGCTGCAATTTAAATATACAAGACAAATAATGTTTCCCTTTTTAATATTATTTCAAAAATCCCCACGGCAAAACCGTTCAAGCTATCCAAAATCCATCTGCAATTTAAGTTCCTCAATGTTTTTTCAAAATGTAGACAACGTTTGGTGTGTATAGTGCACGTCCCCTGTGAGGAGTATGCATTAATTCACAGCCGAATTTGCCCAAAAATAAAAATAAAAATAAAAATAGCTGACTTCCTGTTTGTCATAGCTTATGACTGTGAATTAGAAAATTGTCCGTCTTAATAAGAACAATTAATGTACCAAGTTTGGTGTCTGTAGCTAAAACTAACCCCCCCATTTTTGACAAAAGGTGGCGCTATAGAGTGCCTCCTTCACGCCCTTTTAAAAGCTTTTGCCATTGTCTAGATATCATTAATACTGATATGTGTTCTGAGTTTCATGTAAATCTGAGCTTGTTGTCTGCCTCAAAATCACCATAACAGAATATTCAAGTTTGACACGTTGCCATGGCAACACTATATTAGATATCAGTATACCCACAACAGATTTTCATCTGCCGTGTTTTGTCATTATTCTGATGAAGTTTGAAGCAAATAGAGTAAAACTAAGATACTGAATTCAAAGCATTTGGAAAATGACACACTTCCTGCTGCCAGTTGGTGGCGCTGTAACTTTGACACCTTATAGTTACATATATGCGAGCAACATATTACAATGAACAAACCGATGAAGTTTGATGAAACTCAGGAAATGTATGTGGATGTTATTAGGCACTTCCTGTTTCAAATTTTGTGCCCTAATTTCAACGCCTCACCACGGGCGAACCGTTCGAGATATCAAAAATCCCCTCGCAATTTTTCATCCTCAATGTCTTGAGATCATGTTCACTAAGTTTTGTTGCGAACGGGTGGAAAACTTTAGAGGAGTATTTCAAATTCCAGAGCATGCTTTTTTTAAACAGCCCTGAATAGCTGACTTCCTGTTGGGCGGAGCCTATGACATAGAGCATGAAAGTTGTTCGGCTCAATGAGATCTATAAGTGTACTGAGTTTCATATAAATACATGCAAGTATGTGTGAGCTATGGTTCAGGATTTTCTGACGGTGTTCCAGGGGGCGCTGTAGAGCCCCTGTGCCACGCCCGGGTTCCAGTCTCTGCGGCGACCTGATGGCCGCAGGTTCCAATGTGTATGCCAATTTTCAAGAGTTTTTGAGTATGTTAAGGCCCCCAAAAACCCCCGGAAGGTTAAAAAAAAAAAAAAAATAATAAGAAATATAGCTGCAAGCAGCGATGTCGGGCTCAAGCCATCGGTGCAACGCCACCCCGGTGGCATCAGGATAACTGTGCCCAGCGGGCATAAGCATTTACAGTAACCCTCTGACAATCAGTTTTAAGGGATGCGGCAGTTAAAGGGTTAATCCGACCAATCTAGACTTTGAAATCACATACACAGAACAATATATATAACTTTAGTAACACTTTATTTTAATATTTATAAAAAATGTATAAGGTGTGCATTGTAGCTGACACCTATATGAACACATTACAATTGCTTTGTGACTGCAAGTCTTTCTTCTCAAATGCTATTGAGCTTCAAATTTGCATTTGAGCCCATGTGAAAAAGTTGCATAATTTACATATGACTTACAGTTTGTTGTAATAAATATCAAACATTCAATTTAATTGTGCATTATAGCTGTCACCTAGATGAACAATTACAGTTGTTTTTATGACTGTAAGTCATTCTCTTCAAATGCTACTGACGTTAGAAAAGTGTATAACAATATCACATGTAACTTTAGAGACCTTCCCTAAATTTGAGACTCTAGAAAGTCCAATGTCAAGACAACTTTATGCCTGTTTTATTTTCTTTAGTTTTCTTTTCTCTGTGCCGGATTGCTGATGTCCTATACCCAGGCATAGATGTCCATCCATCAATTACGAACATTCAGCCGCAAACATGAGGTGTGAGCGGTCGCGAGCGCGGATGGGAGAATGACGCATGTTTTTTTTTTTTTTGTTTTTTTTTTGAGCAACTGGGATGGTGCCCCCTCTGGGAGTTGGTGCCCTACGAAGACTGCATACTATGTTATACTGCATAATGTTAACAAATTAGACATTATTTTACAGTGTTACCAAATCCTTAAATAATGTATTAGTGTTTTGTAATGATTTTAATGACCTATAAGCATTTGTGAAATAGTTTTGCTTGCATTACAGCTTTATCTGTCAGTTGAAGAGTTTTACTGTTACATCCATGAGATTAATAAATGTCATGTCACGTCACAGGTTGTCATAGGTCAGTATCAAATGAGTTTGAAATTATTATTTGCAGCACAAATTAGGGTTCTTAGGATGTTTTTAAATCCCTAAAACTGTCAGAAAAGGATAAGGCCTAAGAGATTTCTTAACCTGTAATGAAAGGAAAAAACACCACCATTAGCAACAACAAAAACAATAACAATTTAAAATACAGATTTTTTTTTCCTGATTATTAAAGGGATGATTAGGTCTCTCTGTCTCTCTCTCTGCCAGACAGCCCCTCCCTACAGTCCACACACACTGTCACAGTCACCAACCCCCTCACACTCCCCCTCCCTCTCCCCCTCCCTTCCCTCACACAGACAGGGTGGCCAGAGTGAGATCATGTCAGTTGAGAAGTCTGACAGTTTTTTAATTTTCTTTTATCCATACAGTGTTGTAAAGTCGTGAAACTATGCATATTTCCTCAAAATGATTTGATCTTTGTATAAAAAAATGCTTTGAAGTGTTTGGAAGCTGCAATTTAAACATACAAGACAATTAATGTTTCCCTTTTTACTGTCATTTCAAAAATTCACCACGACAAAACCGTTCAAGCTAACCAAAATCCGTTCGCAATTTAAGTTCCTCAATGGTTTTTCTTCATGTAGACAAAGTTTGGTGTGTATAGTGTACTTCCCCTGTGAGGAGTATGCATTAAATCAGAGCTCAATTTAAATATTCAAATCAAAATAGCCGACTTCCTGTTGGTCGTAGCTGATGACTGTGAATTAGAAAGTTGTCCGTCTTGAAAAGAACAATTTATGTACCAAGTTTGGTGTCTGTAGCTAAAACTAACCCCCCCACTTTTGACAAAAGGTGGCGCTATAGAGTGCCTCCTTCACGCCCTTTTAAAAGCTTTTGCCATTGTCTAGCTATCACTAATACTGATATGTGTTTTGAGTTTTATGTAAATCTGAGCTTGTTGTCTGCCTCAAACTCACCATAACAGAACATTCAAGTTTGACACGTTGCCATGGCAACACTATATCAGATATCAATATCCCCACAACAGATTTACATCGGCCGTGTTTTGTCATTATTCTGATGAAGTTTTAAGTAAATAGAGTAAAAATAAGATGCTGAATTCAAAGCATTTGGAAAATGGCACACTTCCTGCTGCCAGTTGGTGGCGCTATAATGTTGACTCTTAATAGTCACATATATACGATCAGTATCATACAACGAACAAACCAATGAAGTTTGATCAAATTCAGGAAATGTATGTGGATGTTATTAGACATTTCCTGTTTCTCATATCTCGCCATAATTTCAACGCCTCGCCACGGGCAAACCGTTCGAGATATCAAAAATCCCCTCGCAATTTTCCATCCCCAATGTCTTGAGATCATGTTGACCGAGTTTGGTGGCAATCAAGTAAAAGACCTATGACAAGTATATCAAATTCCAGAGCATGCTTTTTATAAACAGCCCTAAATAGCTGACTTCCTGTTGGGCGGAGCCTATGACATAGAGTGCGAAAGTTGCTCGGCTCAATGAGATCTATAAGTGTACTGAGTTTCATATAAATACATGAAAGTGTGTGTGAGCTATGGTTCAAGATTTCTGACTGTGTTCCAGGGGGCGCTGTAGAGTCCCTGTGCCACGCCCGGGGCCCAGTCTCTGTGGCGTCCTGATGGCCGCAGATTCCAATGTGTGTGCCAATTTTCAAGAGTTTTTGAGCATGTTAAGGCCTCCAAAAACCCCCGGAAGGTTTAATAAAAAATAAAAAAAATAATAATAAGAAGAAGAAATATAGCTGCAAGCAGCGATGTCGGGCTCAAGCCATCAGTGCAACGCCACCCCGGTGGCATCGGGAAAATTGTGCCCAGCGGGCATAAGCATTTACAGTAACCCTCTGACAATCAAGTTTTAAGGGATGCGGCAGTTAAAGGGTTAATCCGACCAATCTAGACTTTGAAATCACATACACAGAACAATATATATATAACTTTAGTAACACTTTATTTTTATATTTATAAAAAATGTATAAGGCGTGCATTGTAGCTGACACCTATATGAACACATTACAATTGTTTTGTGACTGCAAGTCTTTCTTCTCAAATGCTATTGAGCTTCAAATTTGCATTTGAGCCCATGTGAAAAAGTAGCATAATTTACATATGACTTACAGTTTGTTGTAATAAATATCAAACATTCAAATTAATTGTGCATTATAGCTGTCACCTAGATGAACAATTACAGTTGTTTTTATGACTGTAAGTCATTCTCTTCAAATGCTACTGACGTTAGAAAAGTGTATAACAATATCACATGTAACTTTAGAGACCGGCCCTAAATTTGAGACTCTAGAAAGTCCAATGTCAAGACAACTTTATGCCTGTTTTATTTTCTTTATTTTTCTTTTCTCTGTGCCGGATTGCTGATGTCCTATACCCAGGCATAGATGTCCATCCATCAATTACGAACATTCAGCCGCAAACATGAGGTGTGAGCGGTCGCGAGCGCGGATGGGAGAATGGCGCATGTTTTTTTTTTTTTGTTTTTTTTGAGCAACTGGGATGGTGCCCCCTCTGGGAGTTGGTGCCCTACGAAGACTGCATACTATGTTATACTGCATAATGTTAACAAATTAGACATTATTTTACAGTGTTACCAAATCCTTAAATAATGTATTAGTGTTTTGTAATGATTTTAATGACCTATAAGCATTTGTGAAATAGTTTTGCTTGCATTGCAGCTTTATCTGTCAGTTGAAGAGTTTTACTGTTACATCCATGAGATTAATAAATGTCATGTCACGTCACAGGTTGTCATAGGTCAGTATCAAATGAGTTTGAAATTATTATTTGCAGCACAAATTAGGGTTCTTAGGATGTTTTTAAATCCCTAAAACTGTCAGAAAAGGATAAGGCCTAAGAGATTTCTTAACCTGTAATGAAAGGAAAAAACACCACCATTAGCAACAACAAAAACAATAACAATTTAAAATACAGATTTTTTTTTCCTGATTATTAAAGGGATGATTAGGTCTCTCTCTCTCTCTCTCTGCCAGACAGCCCCTCCCTACAGTCCACACACACTGTCACAGTCACCAACCCCCTCACACTCCCCCTCCCTCTCCCCCTCCCTTCCCTCACACAGACAGGGTGGCCAGAGTGAGATCATGTCAGTTGAGAAGTCTGACAGTTTTTTAATTTTCTTTTATCCATACAGTGTTGTAAAGTCGTGAAACTATGCATATTTCCTCAGAATGATTTGATCTTTGTATAAAAAAATGCTTTTAAGTGTTTGGAAGCTGCAATTTAAACATACAAGACAATTAATGTTTCCCTTTTTACTGTCATTTCAAAAATTCACCACGACAAAACCGTTCAAGCTAACCAAAATCCGTTCGCAATTTAAGTTCCTCAATGGTTTTTCTTCATGTAGACAAAGTTTGGTGTGTATAGTGTACTTCCCCTGTGAGGAGTATGCATTAATTCACAACTGTAAAATCTCAAAAATACACATTCAAATCAAAATAGCCGACTTCCTGTTGATCGTAGCTTATGATTGTGAATTAGAAAGTTGTCCGTCTTGATTAGAACAATTTATGTACCAAGTTTTGTGTCTGTAGCTAAAACTAACCCCCCCACTTTTGACAAAAGGTGGCGCTATAGCGTGCCTCCTTCACGCCCTTTTAAAAGCTTTTGCCATTGTCTAGCTATCAATAATACCGATATGTATTTTGAGTTTCATGTAAGTCTGAGCTTGTTGTCTGCCTCAAACTCACCATAACAGAACATTCAAGTTTGACACGTTGCCATGGCAATGCCATATTAGATATCAATATCCCCACAACAGATTTACATCGGCCGTGTTTTGTCATTATTCTGATGAAGTTTTAAGGAAATCGAGTAAAAATAAGATGCTAAATTCAAAACATTTTGAAAATGACTCACTTCCTGCTGCCAGTTGGTGGCGCTATAACGTTGACTCTTAATAGTCACATATATACGATCTGTATCATACAATGAACAAACCAATCAAGTTTGATCAAATTCAGGAAATGTATGTGGACGTTATTAGACATTTCCTGTTTCTCATTTCTCGCCATAATTTCAACGCCTCACCACGGGCAAACCGTTCGAGATATCAAAAATCCCCTCGCAATTTTTCATCCCCAATGTCTTGAGATCATGTTCACCGAGTTTCGTGACGAACGGGTTGAAAACCTCAGAGGAGTATTTCAAATTCCAGAGCATGCTTTTTTTAAACAGCCCTGAATAGTTGACTTCCTGTTGGGCGGAGCCTAAGACATAAAGTGTGAAAGTTGTTCGGCTTAATGAGATCTATAAGTGTACCGAGTTTCATATAAATACATGCAAGTGTGTGTGAGCTATGGTTCAAGATTTCTGAAGGTGTTCCAGGGGGCGCTGTAGAGTCCCTGTGCCACGCCCGGGTCCCAGCCTCTGCAGCGTCCTGATGGCCGCAGATTCCAATGTGTGTGCCAATTTTCAAGAGTTTTTGAGCATGTTAAGGCCCCTAAAAACCCCCGGAAGGTTTAATAAAAAATAAAAAAAATAATAATAAGAAGAATAATCCTTAGAAGAACAATAGGGCTCTTCGCCCCTTCGGGCTTGAGCCCTAATAATCCTTAGAAGAACAATAGGGCTCTTCGCCCCTTCGGGCTTGAGCCCTAATAATTAAAGCTGCAAGCAGCGATGAACGGGCCCTCGCACCCGGGCGAACCGCCATCGTGTGGCTTTAGTAAAAAGGTGAACGTTGAGAAATATGCATTTAATGTCCTGAATATAAGTGGAATATATCAAAGTATATCCCATATATGTGCCAATCTTACCGTTGCCAGCAGGTGGCGCTATCATTATAATGGAATATTGGCCTTCAGATGTGTTCAGGCCAGGACTCTGATCAAACATGTGAAGTTTGCGGAAGATTGAACATTTTATGCTTGAGTTACAATAACTTCTCTTGCTGTGGCAAGATATCAAATTTTGTCATGGCGCCATGGAAACGCCCTTTAACAAAAACTCAAGATCTCCAAAAGTTAACATTGCACAGGCCTTTAGATTAGACAGACCACAAAATATATGTTAATCTCAAAAAAATTATAGGAGTAGTTTGTCGCAGCGTAAAACATGTCACTTCCTGTTGCCAATAGGTGGCGCTAAGACTATAACTGAATGTGGGCATGTAGATCTGTTAAGGGCAGAAGTTTTATCTAACATGTGAAGTTTGGGGCAGATTGGACATTGTATGTCTGAGTTACAGCAACTTCCTTTTTCATGGCGAAACATCGAAATTTGTCAGGCCGCCATGGACACGCCCTTTAACGAAATCTAAAGATCTTCGCAATTTAACATCGCAAAGGGCTTAAGATTACACTGACCAGGTTTGGTGTTGATCTGACTAAATCTCTAGGAGGAGTTCGTTAAAGTACAACCCCTGAAAATGGCAAAAACAACGCCAATTTTGCAGAGAAAATTCTAAATAACCAACTTCCTGTTGGGATTCAGATTTCGTACCAAGAGACGTTTTTGTAGGTATTGGTGTGTTACAGATGTATACCGATTTTTGTACATGTACGTGAAACATAGCTCGAGGCGCACTCTGTTGAATGTGTATAGGTGGCGCTATCGAGCCATTTTACCACACCTGATGGAATTTTGGCCTTCAGATGTGTTCAGGCCAGGACTCTTATCACACATGTGCAGTTTGGGGAAGATCGGACATTTTATGCCTGAGTTATAGCATATTTTATTCCCATGGCGAGACATCGAACTTCGTGACGCCGCCATGGACACGCCTTTTAACGAAAACTCAAGATCTTCACAACTTAACATTGCACAGGCCTTTAGATTAGACTGACCACAATAAATACATTGATGTCATAAAATTTCTAGGAGTAGTTCATCGCAGTGTAAAATATGTCACTTCCTGTTGCCAATAGGTGGCGCTATGACTATAACTGAATATGGGCATGTCAATCTGTTCAGGTCAGGAGTCTCATCAAACATGTGAAGTTTGGGGCAGATTGGTCATTGTATGTCTGAGTTATAGCAACTTCCTGTTTCATGGCGAATCATCGAAATTCGCCAGGCCGCCACGGACACGCCCATTAACGAAAACTCAAAAGCTTCGCAATTTAACATCGCAAAGGCCTTCAGATTAGGCATACCAAATTTGGTGTTGATCTGAATGAATCTCTAGGAGGAGTTCGTTAAAATACAACGCATGGAAATGACAAAAATGACACAAAATTTGCTCATAATATTAGTAATAACCGACTTCCTGTTGGGTTTCGGATTTTGCTCCAAGAGACTTTTTTGTAGGTATTGGAGAGTTACATGAGTATACCGATTTTCATACATGTACATGAAACGTAGCTCGAGGCGCACACCGTTGAACGTGTATAGATGGCGCTGTTGAGCCATTTTGCCACACCCACTTCTGAAACCCATATCAGACGTAAATTTTCGCCAGTTCTGAGGTGTGTGCAAAGTTTCATGACTTTTCGAGCATGTTTAGGCCCTCAAAAATGCGATTCATTTTGGAGAAGAAGAATAATAATAATAATAATAATAATAATAATAATAATAATTAAAGCTGCAAGCAGCGATGAACGGGCCCTCGCACACGGGCTCACCGGCAGCGAGTGGCTTTAGTAAATAGGTGAACGGTGAGAAACATGCATTTAAACTCATAAATATAAGTGGAATATATCAAAGTTTACTCCATATTTGTGCCAATCTTTGTGTTGCCAGCAGGTGGTGCTCTCATTATAATGGAATATTAGGCCTTCAGATGTGTTCGGGGCAGGACTCTTATCAAACATGTGAAGTTTGGGGAAGATCGAACAAATTATGCCTGAGTTACAACAACTTCTCTTGCTGTGGCGAGACATCAAAATTTGTCATGACGCCATGGACATGCCCTTTAACAAAAACTCAAGATCTCCACAAGTTAACATTGCACAGGCCTTTAGATTAGACTGACTACAAAAAATACATTAATCTCAAAAAAATTCTAGGAGTAGTTTGTCACAGCATACAACATGTCACTTCCTGTTGCCAGCAGGTGGCGCTATGACTATAACTGAATATGGGCATGTAGATCTGTTAAGGGCAGAAGTCTTATCTAACATGTGAAGTTTGGGGCAGATTGGACATTGTACGTCTGAGTAACAGCAACTTCCTTTTTCATGGCGAAACATCGAATTTTGTCAGGCCGCCATGGACACGCCCTTTAACAAAACCTCAAAATCTTCGCAATTTAACATCGCAAACACCTTTAGATTTAACTGACCAAGTTTGGTGTTGATCTGAATATATCTCTAGGAGTAGTTTGTTAAAGTACAACCCTTGAAAATGGCAAAAACAACACTAATTTTGCAGAGAAAATTCCAAATAACTGACTTCCTGTTGGGATTCGGACTTCGTACCAAGAGACTTTTTCGTAGATATTGGTGTGTTACATGTGTGTATCGATTTTTGTACATGTACTTGAAACATAGCTCGAGGCGCACTCCGTTTAAAGTGTATACGCACTCCGTTGAAAGTGTATAGGTGGCGCTATTGAGCCATTTTGCCACACTCGATGGAATATTGGCCTTCAGATCTGTCCAGGCCAGGACCCTTATCACACAAGTGAAGTTTGGGCAAGATCGGACATTTTATGCCTGAGTTATAACATCTTTTATTCCCATGGCGAGACATCGAACTTCGTCACGGCGCCATGGACACGCCTTTTAACGAAAACCCAAGATCTTCACAACTAAACATCACACAGGTCTTTAGATTAGACTGATCACAAAAAAGACATTGATGTCATAAAATTTCTAGAAATAGTCTGTCACAGTGTAAAATATGTCACTTCCTGTTGCCAACAGGTGGCGCTATGACTATAACTGAATATGGGCATGTCGATCTGTTCAGGTCAAGAGTCTCATCCAACATGTGAAGTTTGGGGCAGATTGGACATTGTATGTCTGAGTAACATCAACTTCTTTTTTCATGGCGAAACATCGAAATTTGTCAGGCCGCCATGGACACGCCCTTTAACGAAACCTCAAGTCCTTCACAATTTAACATCGCAAATGGCTTTAGATTACACTGACCAAGTTTGGTGTTGATCTGAATAAATCTCTAGGAGGAGTTTGTTAAAGTACAACCCCCGAAAATGGCAAAAACAACACCAATTTTGAAGGGAAAATTCAAAATAACCGACTTCCTGTTGGGATCCGGATTTCGTACCAAGAGACTTTTTTGTAGGTATTGGAGTGTAACATGTGTGTACCAATTTTTGTACATGTACGTGAAACATAGCTCGAGGCGCACTCCGTTGAAAGTGTATAGGTGGCGCTATAGAGCCATTCTGCCACACACGGTGGAATATTGGCCTGCAGATCTGTTCAGGCCAGGACTCTTATCACACATGTGAAGTTTGGGGAAGATCGGACATTTTATGCCTGAGTTATAACATCTTTTATTCCCATGGCGAGACATCGAACTTCGTCGCGGCGCCATGAACAAGCCTTTTAACGAAAACCCAAGATCTTCACAACTGAACATCGCACAGGCCTTTAGATTAGACTGACCACAAAAAAGACATTGATGTCAAAAAATTTCTAGGAGTAGTTCTTCGGAGCATAAAATATGACACTTCCTGTTGCCAATAGGTGGCGCTATGACTATAACTGAATATGGGCATGTCAATCTGTTCAGTTCCAGAGTCTTATCAACCATGTGAAGTTTGAGGCAGATTGGACATTGTATGTCTGAGTTCTAGCAACTTCATTTTTCATGGCGAATCATCGAAATTCGCCAGGCCGCCACGGACACGCCCATTAACGAAAACTCAAAATCTTCGCAATTTAACATCGCAAAGGCCTTTAGATTAGGCATACCAAATTTGGTGTTTATCTGAATAAATCTCTAGGAGGAGTTCGTTAAAATACAACGCATGGAAATGACAAAAATGACACAAAATTTGCTCATAAAATTAAAAATAACCGACTTCCTGTTGGGTTTAGAATTTTGGTCCAAGAGTCTTTTTTGTAGGTATTGGAGAGTTACATGTGTATACCAATTTTCATACATGTACATGAAACGTAGCTCGAGGCGCACACCGTTGAACGTGTATAGGTGGCGCTGTTGAGCCATTTTGCCACACCCACTTCTGAAACCCATATCATATGTACATTTTCGCCGGTTCTGAGGTGTGTGCAAAGTTTCATGACTTTTTGAATATGTTTAGGCCCTCAAAAATGCGATTCATTATGGAGAAGAAGAATAATAATAATAAATATAGCTGCAAGCAGCGATGGCGGGCTCAAGCCACCAATGCCATCGCCACCCCGGTGGCATCAGGTAAACTGTGCCCAGCGGCCACATGCATTCACAATATCCCTCTGGCTGTGAGGTTTTAAGGGATATGGCAGTTAAAGGGTTAATCCGAATCATCTAGACTTTAAAATCACATTCACAGAACAATATATATATATATATATATATATATATATATATATATATATATATATATATATATTGTTCTGTGAATGTGATTTTAATATATATATATATATATATAACTTTAGTAACACTTTACAATAAGATTCCATTTATAGATGGTTTCATCGGGCGCACGCGCCTGGACCTAAGTTAACTTCCGGTCTGTGTTGTGTATATCGGTCTGGCTGCGGTGCCATCTACAAACGCAGTTAAAGCCAAGGTGATGAGTAGACTGAAGTTGGGCTCAGGTGGTTGTGCTGCGGGATGTGTTTCCCATACATTTATTTATTTTTGGAGACTCGCCACAATTTTAAAACTGATCAATTTTCAAAAAGGCTTCGTTAAATAAACATGAGTAACGTAACGTTACGTAACGTACTGCACGTTTAATAATAATAATTCCTTACATTTATGTTTAAATATCAAAACGAGGCACGGGTGTTTTTATATCGCTGTATTTCTAAAAGAAGACTTGCATGTTATATGCCTGATAAAGCAGCATGTGAGGGTACCAGCTCTGCTTTGTTTACAGCTGTTACTGGGGAAACTTCTTGCGCTTTATGTCTATGCTTTAAAACATCTCCTGCTGGCAAATAATGAATTAGCATTTTCATTAAGTCCGCCTGATCCACACAGAAAACACATTTTGTTTGTTATCAAAAAATATCTACTCTAGAGGGACTTGGCTGTTGTTATTTATTCTATTCGGAGTCTACCGGAAGTTAAGTTAGGTCCACAAAAGCGCTCACGCGCATTAACGTTTGTTTATGTTGATGCCGTTGAAACCGTCTATAAACATTATGTTAACATGAACAATATTTATATAGCATTCATTCAACATTGTTTTATTGTGATTTTTTTCCAAGCACATTTTACCAATTCCAAACCATATAAATCTTAATAACTACCATTATTTTTTATTTAATCATTTATGAGTGCTATACAATAGTCCAGGAAAGCTGGAAAAAAAAAACAGGTCAAGAAGAACTGACAAAAAGAATTGCAAAATAATTAGGAATTAATGTGAAGATTAATTTTTTGTCAATTCTGCAAGACAGACTTTTCAAGAAAGGAGGTGGAATAAAAATGAGCTCCTAAATCTTAATCCCGGATTCTGGAAGATATATATTCCTCAAACCATCGAACAAGAGGAGGTGGTGCTGGTCCTTCACGAGTCACTCTAATCAGTTCATAAAGCCTATATATAAAGTCTTAATATATAGTATTTCACAATACTTCATGGTATTCTAATTAAATAATTTTTTGGAATCTTAGATCTCTCAGAACCTGACACATTGTAATTCTGAGACTCCAGGAAAGTGGCAGTTCTGTAAAATGTTGGCGCTGGAGACTAAATGCTCCCTGATAGTTTCACACCTAATTCACTTAACACACACACAAACACACACACACACTACCCACTGTGACAGAGGGACAGAGTGACATCAGATGTATGATAGTTTTTTAATTTTCTATCATCCATATAGTGTTGTATAGTCATGAAACTATGCATATTTCCTCAGAATGACTGGTCTTCTATGTGTAAATTTTTTTGAAGTGTTTAGAAGCTGCACTTTAAAAAAATAAAAGACATTTACTGGTTACTTTTTTACTGTTATTTCAAAAAATCACCACGACAAAACCATTCAAGCTATCCAAAATTAATTTGCATCTGTTCTGTAAGATAAATTCTTTAAACAGTGGTAAAAGAGGATGTGGTGCTGATTCTTCAAGAGTCACTCAAAACATGTCTGTCCATAAAGCCTATAAAGAATTATTCTTAATATACAGTTCACAATATTTCAGCTTGTTATTCTAATTAAGTGAGGGTCATTTTATCAGTAAAATACATAAAATTCATATTATTTTTCTTTGAAAGATTTCTATAAATGATTTAAATCATACTTGTTTCTACAATAATTATTTAAAAGTAATCCTATAGCTCCATCTGGTGGCCATTATTGGTACTAAGAATTGCAAGCTTCATTTATAAGTTATGATAGTTTTAATTTTATGCTGGCTCTTGAAAATGATAAAGCTATGAAACTTAGTGGGCTTCCTTCAAATGATGACTTCTACGTATATAAAAAATTATGAAGAGTTTGGAATGAAAAAATTTAAAGATATAGTAAAATAACTATTGTATTTTTTTTATGTTACTTTAATAAATCGCTATGACCACACCATTTAAGCTATCCTAAACCCATTCGCAATTTAACATTTTCAGTATATTGGCTTCATGTTAAAAAAAGTTTGGTGTGAACTACTTGTGTCTTCTTGGAGGAGTATGAAATCATTTACAGGCTGATTTGATCATAAATCCACAATGGAATTTCTGAGTTCTTTATCAATCTGTGTTGTTGTTTGTTTATTTTTATTTTTTTATTTTTCATAGGAAGATAACTGATCCTTTACTCTCCTTTTTAATAAATGTGCTTATAAACCAAAAACAAGCTATTTATAGCTGTATTTATAAACTGCTTACTACTGACTATTAATATTGGGACAAGGCTTTATAAAGCATGAACTGACTATTTACTTTTTGAGTTTGAAATTATTATTTGCAGCACAAATAAGGTTTTTTAGGATTTTTAAAAATCCCTAAAACTGTCAGAAAAGGATAAGGCCTATTTCTATGTGAGTGGCTACATTTATTTGTTTTTATAACTATAATGCATAAACTATGAAATTATACAAAATGTATAAAAAAGTACAACAGTTATTGTTTTCCAATGTTTTTTATTAATTTTTTTTTTTTTTTGATTTACATTTAAAAAAATTAGCCTACTGCAATCATTCTAAACAGCTTGAATAAAACCTGTTAATATTTATTATAGACCACTGTAACTGTGTATAATCTAACAAACAAGTTTATTATGAAAATAAAAGTGTGTACACCAGAAAAATTGGACGATAAAGAAATTGCTAACAATAGTATAATAGATCATGTTTTATGTTTTTAGGCGTTTAGATGCAGAAATGGACAAATAAAATGTAAAATAAAATGTAATTGATTTAATTAAATATAGATTAATTCTTGTTAGAGCAAAATAATAAATACATACGTACACACATTAAAAAAGCAGACAAGATGAATGAGTTTCATTTTTTATATAGATTAAAATTGAAGACAGAAGCAGCTGGTATATGCGGTCACTTAATATTCAAATCCAGTAGATCCACTTCAGATTTATTTCTCAACAGTTTATGTTCAATTGGCTGTTTCGCGGTGTCAAATAGTCTTGCACACTTAAACGAGTCACAAACACCTGCATTTAGCTCTTGTAGTGTTACAATGGGTTTATTGTGTGCATTTGTGGTAATATTTTATTTAAAAAAGCTCTTAAACAAGAATAAATTCGTTTGTTTTGAGCTCGACACTGTACGCGCTGATCGGAGGCGTGATTTCAGATAGGCAGCCACAAATATTTCATTTTCACACAAACAGTTCAAAAACATCTGAATTTAGCTCTTGGTGTGTTCTAATTGGTTGATTGTGTGATATCGCTGTAATAATTTATTTTTAAAAGCTTTAAAACAGGAATAAATTCGTTTTTTCTGAGCTCTTTACTCCAGACGCTCGTGATCACAGCGGTGATTCATCTCTCCTATTTCTCACGTATCTCTGGCCAGAAATAATTTATCCATGAGCCCTGAACCGGTAATAATCAGATATGTTGGTTTAGCTTGTCAGTGTGAATTAAATCTAAGTATGTATTTGTATTTTTAACCGATTTAAAAGTGAAAGTAAAAGTTCGGGAATTGAACCTGTAGGGGCGCTATTTCTCTCAGACAATGGAAGTCTGAAGCACATATACTCAAACAGAGGGACAGAGTGAGATGAGATGTCTGACAGTTTTTTAATTTTCTGTTATCCATACAGTGTTGTAAAGTCGTGAAACTATCCATATTTACTCAGAATGACTTTTTTTCTGTATGAAAAAAGGTTTTGAAGTGTTTGGAATTTAAAAATGCAGGACAATTAATAATTCCATTTTTATTGTCATTTAAAAAAATCACCATGACAAAACCGTTCAAGCTATCCAAAATCCATTGGCAATTTAAGTTGTTTAAAATGTTTTGGCATCATGTAGACAAAGTTTGGTGTGTATAGTGTTACTCTCCTCTGAGCAGTATGCATTAATTCACAGCTAAATGTAAAAAAAAAATCCACATTCAAATCAAAATAGCTGACTTCCTGTTGATCGTAGCTGATGACTGTGAATTAGAAAGTTGTCCGTGTTGATAAGAACAATTTTTGTACTGAGTTTGGTGTCTGTAGCTAAAACTAACCCCCCCACTTTTGACAAAAGGTGGCGCTATAGAGTGCCTCTTCCACGCCCTTTTAAAAGCTTTTTCCATTGTCTAGCTATCAAGAATACTGATATGTGTTTTGAGTTTCATGTAAATCTGAGGTTGTTATCTGCCTCAAAATCACCATAACAGAATATTCAAGTTTGACACGTTGCCATGGCAACAATATATAAGATATCAATATCCCCACAACAGATTTACATCGGCCATGTTTTGTCATTATTCTGATGAAGTTTGAAGCAAATCGAGTAAAAATAAGATGCTGAATTCAAAGCATTTTGGAAATGACTCACTTCCTGCTGCCAGTTGGTGGCGCTATAACGTTGACTCTTAATAATCACATATATACGATCGGTATCATACATCGAACAAACCGATGAAGTTTGATCAAACTCAGGCAATGTATGTGGATGTTATTAGGCATTTCCTGTTTCTCATTTCTCGCCATAAGTTCCACGCCTCGCCACGGGCAAACCGTTCGAGATATCAAAAATCCCCTCGCAATTTTTCATCCTCAATGTCTTGAGATCATGTTCACCGAGTTTCGTGGCGAACGGGTTGAAAACCTCAGAGGAGTATTTCAAATTCCAGAGCATGTTTTTTTTAAACCGCCCTGAATAGCTGACTTCCTGTTGGGCGGAGCTTATGACATAAAGTGTGAAAGTTGTTCAGCTCAAAGAGATCTATAAGTGTACTGAGTTTCATATAAATATATGCAAGTGTGTGTGAGCTATGGTTCATGATTTCTGACTGCGTTCCAGGGGGCGCTGTAGAGCCCCTGTGCCACGCCCGGGTCCCAGTCTCTGTGGCGTCCTGTTGGCCGCAGATTCCAATGTGTGTGGCAATTTTCAAGAGTTTTTGAGCATGTTAAGACCCCCAAAAACCCCCGGAAGGTTTAATAAAAAATAAAAAAAATAATAATAAGAATAATCCTTAGAAGAACAATAGGGCTCTTCGCCCCTTCGGGCTTGAGCCCTAATAACAATTTAAAATACAGATTTTTTTTCTTCTTCTGATTATTAAAGGGATGATTAGGTCTCTCTCTCTCTCTCTCTCTGCCAGACAGCCCCTCCCTACAGTCCACACACACTGTCACAGTCACCAACCCCCTCACACTCCCCCTCCCTCTCCCCCTCCCTTCCCTCACACAGACAGGGTGGCCAGAGTGAGATCATGTAAGTTGAGAAGTCTGACAGTTTTTTAATTTTCTTTTATCCATACAGTGTTGTAAAGTCGTGAAACTATGCATATTTCCTCAGAATGATTTGATCTTTGTATGAAAAAATGCTTTGAAGTGTTTGGAAGCTGCAATTTAAACATACAAGACAATTAATGTTTCCCTTTTTACTGTCATTTCAAAAATTCACCACGACAAAACCGTTCAAGCTAACCAAAATCCGTTCGCAATTTAAGTTCCTCAATGGTTTTTCTTAATGTAGACAAAGTTTGGTGTGTATAGTGTACTTCCCCTGGGAGGAGTATGCATTAATTCACAAAAGAAAATTCCCAAAACTCCATATTCAAGTCAAAATAGCCAACTTCCTGTTGGTCGTAGCTTATGACTGCGAATTAGAAAGTTGTCCGTCTTGATAAGAACAATTTATGTACCAAGTTTGGTGTCTGTAGCTAAAACTAATCCCCCCACTTTTGACAAAAGGTGGCGCTATAGAGTGCCTCTTCCACGCCCTTTTAAAAGCTTTTGCCATGGTCTAGCTATCTTTAATACTGATATCTGTTTCGAGTTTCATGTAAATCTGAGCTAGTTATCTGCCTAAAAATCACCAGAACAGAACATTCAAGTTTGACACGTTGCCATGGCAACACTATATTAGATATAAATATCCCCACGACAGATTGTCTTCGGCCGTGTTTTGTCATTATTCTGATGAAGTTTGAAGCAAATCAAGTAAAAATAAGATGCTGAATTCAAAGCGTTCTGAAAATGATTCACTTCCTGCTGCCAGTTGGTGGCGCTATAACTTTGACTCCTAAAAGTCACATATATACGATCGGTATCATACAACGAACAAACCAATTAAGTTTAATCAAATTCGGCAAATGTATGTGGATGTTATTATACATTTCCTGTTTCTCATTTCTCGCCATAATTTCAACGCCTCGCCACGGGCAAACCGTTCGAGATATCAAAAATCTCTTCGCAATTTAGCATCCCCAATGTCTTGAGATCGTGTTCACCGAGTTTTGTGGTGAACGGGTGAAGTTCCTCAGAGGAGTATATCAAATTCCAGAGCATGTGTTTTTCATAAAACCCTAAATAGCCAACTTCCTGTTGGGCGGAGCTTATGACATGCAGTGTGAAAGTTGTTTGGTTTGATGAGTTATATATATGTACCAAGTTTCATATGTATATGTGCAAGTATGCATGATATATGGCCCTCGGTACTACAGGGGGCGCTGTAGAGCCCCTGTGCCACGCCCGTGTATCAGACTCTGCCCGGCCCTAATGGCCGCAGGTTCCAAGGTGTGTGCCAATTTTCAAGAGTTTTTGAGCATGTTAAGGACCCCAAAAGCCCCCGAAACCTTAGAAAAAAATTAGAAGAATAAAAAAAAAAAAAAAAAAAAAAAAAATAATCCTAAGGAAAACAATAGGGCTCTCGCCCTCCAGGCTTGAGCCCTAATTAAAGCTGCAAGCAGCGATGAACGGGCCCTCGCACCCGGGCTCACCGGCAGCGAGTGGCTTTAGTTAATAGGTGAACGGTGAGAAATATGCGTTTAAACTCATAAATATAAGTAGAATATATCAATGTTTATTCCATATATGTGCCAATCTTCCTGTTGCCAGCAGGTGGCGCTATCATTATAATGGAATATTGGCCTTCAGATGTGTTCAGGGCAGGACTTTTATCGAACATGTGAGGTTTGGGGAGGATTGGACATTTTATTCCTGAGTTACAACAACATCCTATTTCATTGCGAAACAATGAAATTTGTCAGGCCGCCATGGACACGCCCTTTAACGAAACCTCAAGATCTTCGCAATTTAAGATCGCAAAAGGCTTTAGATTACACTGACTAAGTTTGGTGTTGATCTGAATAAATATCTAGGAGGAGTTCGTTAAAGTACAACCCCTGAAAATGGGCAAAACAACACTAATTTTGCAGAGAAAATTCCAAATAACTGACTTCCTGTTGGGATTCGGACTTCGTACCAAGAGACTTTTTCGTAGATATTGGTGTGTTACATGTGTGTACCGATTTTTGTACATGTACGTGAAACATAGCTCAAGGCGCACTCCGTTTAAAGTGTATTCGCACTCCGTTGAAAGTGTATAGGTGGCGCTATTGAGCCATTTTGCCACACTCGATGGAATATTGGCCTTCAGATCTGTCCAGGCCAGGACCCTTATCACACAAGTGAAGTTTGGGCAAGATCGGACATTTTATGCCTGAGTTATAACATCTTTTTATTCCCATGGCGAGACATTGAACTTCATCACGGCGCCATGGACACACCTTTTAACAAAAACTCAAGATCTTCACAACTAAACATCACACAGGTCTTTAGATTAGACTGACCACAAAAAAGACATTGATGTCATAAAATTTCTAGGAGTAGTTTGTCGCAGTGTAAAATATGTAACTTCCTGTTGCCAATAGGTGGCGCTATGACTATAACTGAATATTGGCATGTAGATCTGTTCAGGTCAAGAGTCTTATCCAACATGTGAAGTTTGGGGCAGATTGGACATTGTATGTCTGAGTTACAGCAACTTCCTTTATCATGGCGAAACATCGAAATTTGTCAGGCCGCCATGGACCCGCCCTTTAACGAAAGCTCAAGTCCTTCGCAATTTATTATCGCAAAGGGCTTTAGATTACACTGACCAAGTTTGGTGTTGATCTGAATAAATCTCTAGGAGGAGTTCGTTAAAGTACAACCCCTGAAAATGGCAAAAACAACAGCAATTTTGAAGGGAAAATTCAAAATAACCGACTTCCTGTTGGGATCCGGATTTCGTACCAAGAGACTTTTTTGTAGGTATTGGAGTGTTACATGTGTGTACCAATTTTTGTACATGTACGTGAAACATAGCTCGAGGCGCACTCCGTTGAAAGTGTATAGGTGGCGCTATAGAGCCATTCTGCCACACCCGGTGGAATATTGGCCTGAAGATCTGTTCAGGCCAGGACTCTTATCACACATGTGAAGTTTGGGGAAGATCGGACATCTTATGCCTGAGTTATAACATCTTTTATTCGCATGGCGAGACATCGAACTTCGTCGCGGCGCCATGAACAAGCCTTTTAACGAAAACTCAAGATCTTCACAACTGAACATCGCACAGGCCTTTAGATTAGACTGACCACAAAAAAGACATTGATGTCATAAAATTTCTAGGAGTAGTTCGTCGCAGCGTAAAATATGTCACTTCCTGTTGCCAATAGGTGGCGCTATGACTGTAACTGAATATGGGCATGTCAATCTGTTCAGGTTCGGAGTCTCATCAAACATGTGAAGTTTGGGGCAGATTGGTCATTGTATGTGTGAGTTATAGCAACTTCATTTTTCATGGCGAATCATCGAAATTCGCCAGGCCGCCACGGACACGCCCTTCAACGAAAAGTCAGGATCTTCGCAATTTAACATCGCAAAGGCCTTTAGATTAGGCATACCAAATTTGGTGTTGATTTGAAGAACTCTCTAGGAGGAGTTCGTTAAAATACAACACATGGAAATGACCAAAATTACACAAAATATGCTCATAATATTAAAAATAACCGACTTCCTGTTGGGTTTAGAATTTCGCTCCAAGAGTCTTTTTTGTAGGTATTGGTGTGTTACATATGTGTGCCAATTTTCGTGCATGTACGTGAAACATAGCTGGAAGGCTGTTGATTTTCTTGGTATAGGTGGCGCTGTCGAGCCATTTTGCCACACCCTCTTCTGAATCCTATATCAGACGAAAATTTTCACCAGGTTTGAAGCGTGTGCAAAGTTTCATGACTTTTTGAGCATGTTAAAGCCCTCAAAAATGCGATTCATTCGGGAGAAGAAGAAGAAGAAGAATAATAATTAAAGCTGCAAGCAGCGATGAACGGGCCCTCGCACCCGGGCTCACCGCCATCGTGTGGCTTTAGTAAAAAGGTGAACGTTGAGAAATATGCATTTAAACTCATAAATATAAGTGCAATATATCAAAGTTTATTCCATATGTGTGCCAATCTTCCTGTTGCCAGCAGGTGGCGCTATCGTTATAATGGAATATTGGCCTTCAGATGTGTTCAAGCCAGGACCCTTATCACACATGTGAAGTTTGGGCAAGATCGGACATTTTATGCCTGAGTTATAACATCTTTTATTCCCATGGCGAGACATCGAACTTCGTCATGGCGACATGGACATGCCTTTTAACAAAAATTCAAGATCTTCACATCTAAACATCACACAGGTCTTTAGATTAGACTGACCACAAAAAAGACATTGATGTCATAAAATTTCTAGGAGAAGTTTGTCACAGTGTAAAATATGTCACTTCCAGTTGCCAATAGGTGGCGCTATGACTATAACTGAATATTGGCATGTAGATCTGTTCAGGTGAAGAGTCTTAACAAAAATGTGAAGTTTGGGGCGGATTGGACATTGTATGTGTGAGTTATAGCACCATCATTTTTCATGGCGAATCATCGAAATTTGTCAGGCCGCCATGGACACGCCCTTTAACGAAACCTCAATTCCTTCGCAATTTAACATGGCAAAGGGCTTTAGATTACACTGACCAAGTTTGGTGTTGATCTGAATAAATCTCTAGGAGGAGTTCGTTAAAATACAACCCCTGAAAATGACAAAAACAACACCAATTTTGCAGGGAAAATTAAAAATAACCGACTTCCTGTTGGGATTCGGATTTCGTACCAAGAGACTTTTTTGTAGCTATTGGTGTGTTACATATGTTTACCGATTTTCGTACATGTATATGACATGTAGCTCGAGGCGCACTCCATTGAAAATGTGTAGGTGGCGCTATCGAGCCATTTTGCCACACCCTGATGGAATTTTGGCCTTCAGATGTGTTCAGGCCAGGACTCTTATCAAACATTTGAAGTTTGGGCAAGATCCGATATTTTATGACTGAGTTACAGCAACTTCTACTCCCATGGCGAGACATCGAACTTTGACATGGCGCCATGGACACGCCCTTTAACGAAAACTCAAGATCTTCTCAATTTAACATCGTACAGGCCTTTAGATTAGACTGACGACAAAAAAGACATTGATGTCAAAAATTTCTAGGAGTAGTTTGTCGCAGCGTAAAATATGTCACTTCCTGTTGCCAATAGGTGGCGCTATGACTATAACTGAATATGGTCGTGTCAAACTGTTCAGGACAGGAGTCTCATCCAACATGTGAAGTTTGGGGCAGATTGGTCATTGTATGTCTGAGTTATAGCAACTTCCTGTTTCATGGCGAATCATCGAAATTCGCCAGGCCGCCACACACAGGCCCTTCAACGAAAACTCAAAAGCTTCGCAATTTAACATCGCAAAGGCCTTTAGATTAGGCATACCAAATTTGGTGTTGATCTGAATTAATCTCTAGGAGGAGTTCGTTAAAATACAACGCATGGAAATGACAAAAATGACACAAAATTTGCTCATAATATTAGAAATAACCGACTTCCTGTTGGGTTTCGGATTTTGCTCCAAGAGACTTTTTTGTAGGTATTGGAGAGTTACATGTGTATACCGATTTTCATACATGTACATGAAACGTAGCTCGAGGCGCACACCGTTGAACGTGTATAGGTGGCGCTGTTGAGCCATTTTGGCACACCCACTTCTGAAACCCATATCAGACGTAAATTTTCGCCAGTTCTGAGGTGTGTGCAAAGTTTCATGACTTTTCGAGCATGTTTAGGCCCTCAAAAATGCGATTCATCTTAGAGAAGAAGAATAATAATAATAATAATAATAATAATAATAAACGGAGCAATTCCAAGAGGGTCCTCACACCATCGGTGCTCGGGCCCTAATAATAATAATAATAATAATAATTAAAGCTGCAAGCAGCGATGAACGGGCCCTCGCACCCGGGCTCCCCGCCAACGAGTGGCATTAGTAAAAAGGTGAACGGTGAGAAATATGCATTTAAAGTCATAAATATAAGTGGAATATATCAAAGTATATTCCATATACACTGTTCCAATCTTCCTGTTGCCAGCAGGTGGCGCTATCATTATTATGGAATATTGGCCTTCAGATGTGTTCAGGCCAGGACTCTTATCGAACATGTGAAGTTTGGGGAAGATCAAATATTTTATGCCTGAGTTACAACAACTTCTCTTGCTGTGGCGAGACATCAAATTTTGTCATGGCGTCATGGACACGCTCTTTAACAAAAAATCAAGATTACCACAATTAAACATTGGACAGGCCTTTAGATTAGACTGACCACAATAAAAATACATTCATGTCAAAAAATCTCTAGGAGTAGTTTGTCTCAGCGTAAAATATGTCACTTCCTGTTGCCAGCAGGTGGCGTTATGGCTATAACTGAATATCGGCATGTAGATCTGTTAAGGGCAGGACTCTTATCTAACATGTGAAGTTTGGTGCAGATTGGACATTGTATGTCTGAGTTACAGCAACTTCCTTTTTCATGGCGAAACATCGAAATTTGTCAGGCCGCCATGGACACGCCCTTTAACGAAACCTCAAGATAGTCGCAATTTAACTTCGCAAAGGCCTTTAGATTACACTGACCAAGTGTGGTGTTGATCTGAATAAATCTCTAGGAGGAGTTCGTTAAAGTACAACCCCTGAAAATGGCAAAAAACAACACCAATTTTGCAGAGAAAATTCTAAATAACTGACATCCTGTTGGGATACGGATTTCGTACCAAGATACTTTTTTGTAGATATTGGTGTCTTACATGTGTGTACCGATTTTTGTACATGTACGTAAAACATAGCTCCAGGCACACTCCGTTGAAAGTGTATACTCACGCCGTTGAAAGTGTATAGGTGGCGCTATCGAGCCATTTTGCCACACCTGATGGAATTTTGGCCTTCAGATGTGTTCAGGCCAGGACTCTTATCACACATGTGAAGTTTGGGGAAGATCGGACATTTTATGCCTGAGTTATAACATCTTTTATTCCCATGGCGAGACATCGAACTTCGTGACGGCGCCATGGACACGCCTTTTAACGAAAACTCAAGATCTTCAAAACTTAACATCGCACAGGCCTTTAGATTAGACTGACCACAAAAAATACATTGATGTCATAAAATTTCTAGGAGTAGTTCATCGCAGTGTAAAATATGTCACTTCCTGTTGCCAGTAGGTGGCGCTATGACTATAACTGAATATGGGCATGTCAATCTGTTCAGGTCAGGAGACTCATCAAACATGTGAAGTTTGGGGCAGATTGGTCATTGTATGTCTGAGTTATAGCAACTTCCTGTTTCATGGCGAATCATCGACATTCGCCAGGCCGCCACGGACACGACCATTAACGAAAACTCAAAAGCTTCGCAATTTAACATCGCAAAGGCCTTTAGATTAGGCATACCAAACTTGGTGTTGATCTGAATAAGTCTCTAGGAGGAGTTTGTTAAAATACAACGCATGGAAATGGCAAAAATGACACAAAATTTGCTCATAATATTAAAAATAACCGACTTCCTGTTGGGTTTAGAATTTTGCTCTAAGAGACTTTTTTGTAGGTACTGGAGAGTTACACATGTGTACCGATTTTCATACATGTACGTGAAACATAGCTCGAGGCGCACACCGTTGAACATGTATAGGTGGCGCTGTCGAGCCATTTTGCCACACCCACTTCTGAAACCCATATCAGATGTAAATTTTCGCCAGTTCTGAGGTGTGTGCAAAGTTTCATGACTTTTTGAGTATGTTTAGGCCCTCAAAAATGCGATTCATTTTGGAGAAGTATAATAATAATAATAATAATAATAATAAACGGAGCAATTCCAAGAGGGTCCTCACACCATCGGTGCTCGGGCCCTAATAATAATAATAAACGGAGCAATTCCAAGAGGGTCCTCACACCATCGGTGCTCGGGCCCTAATAAAAAACAAAGCAGATACAAGAGGGTCCTCGCACCTCGGTGCTCGGGCCCTAATAAAAAACAAAGCAGATACAAGAGGGTCCTCGCACCTCGGTGCTCGGGCCCTAATTATAGAGTAATTCGGTCATTCATTGTGATGCACTGTTTAGTGAACTGCTCTACATTATTTGCTCTATTAATAAAAAGCGGATATGGATGGATGCACTATTTTCTTGGAGAGGGAACTTGTGAATAGTTGCGTCTGAGAGCCGACGACATACCCTTGTTGTGTTCTACTTCACAAGCCAGCAACACCTTGCTTCCTTCCTGCGAAAGGCTGGTAGACATATTTATCCATATGCGTCAAAATCCTGCCAAGCGCCAGGAAGTGTACAACCTACACAATGACTCTTTGAAGTGCATTTCATTGCTCAAACATGGTCGTCGTTCCGGTGGCCACTTGCCAAGACCTTGCTGAGAATGGTTCGCCCCAGTTAATTCCCTCACCAGCTAGACAGATATCTCACGCAGGATCCCCGAATAAAGTGAAAGTCATCAGCAAAGAGCCAAGGTGGAAAGTACGGAGGAGAGAGCAGGTGAGGTTATAATACATTTCTACAGAAACTAACGTTCAAACAAGAACAGGAATCGGTATGCAAAACAGCTTTTCATCACCTCAAAGCCTTTGATTAGTATTTTTTTCCATATGAAAGGAGGTCATGTGTGCTACGGTTCTCCATAGTTCACAGTTTCAGTTTGCTGTTGTTTACAGTTTCATCTGGTTTTCTCGAAACGGCTTACAGCCTATTGGATCAGCCAGTGATACCATCTGAATAATCATGAGTGCAGTTCTTGATTATTTGCCGTTTTTATCTTCAAGTGCTTCGAACCTGCCTTTGAGCAAAATAAAAACACAGTGGAACTAAATTCAGAGCTTTTATAGGGCCAAAGTGACTAGAGTGTAAAGAGGGGAGATGAGATCTATTTGAGAAAGTGGTTTGTCTCAGAGGGCTGCAAAGACCTGAGGCTACAGCGGCCGCAGGCACAGATCCGCACAATGTCCAATATACACACACAAACAAAAAACACATGCAGTATAATGCCTCTTAACCATACCCTAAAGGGTACATCACAGAATTCAATAGAACTAGAGCGAGAGTTCACTACCGACACACAGACAGACAAAAAATGGTACGTTGTATCAGGAAATGTGGAGGTTGCATTACTGCTCCAAGGAACTGACCAGAAATGTTTTGTCCCTTTTGCTGGGAACAACAAAGGATTTCTTAGATATTACAGAGGCAGGTTTTTCAATTAGATAGCAATGCTGATTGGTCATTAGTGGCACCTCCCTTCTCTTTCATACAACCCTCATTAGTAGGTTGCTGATTGCATGCTATGCTAATAGAAATTCACTTGCTGGGTTTGATTACCACCCTGTCTGTGCAGCTGTGCAGACCATGTTCTGCATTTTTTACTGAAAAATTGTGATGTGCAAATTGCATGCATTTAAAATATGGATTATTTTAAGATATAGCATTTGATTTGCGATCAGGTTCATTGATGTTAAATGACATGATGTGTATCATCTGAATTAGCAGATATATAACATTTACTCAAAACTTTAATTTAAATGTTTAAAAAAAATCTAGAAATATGGCTGAAGGTCGTAACACTGCTTCCCCCCTTTTGCTTCTACTGGACCCATAAAGATTGAACAACAGGGATATGTCTGTCATGCCTTTTTTATTTTTTTATAGCTACCTCATGTTTTGTATTTATTTAATAATGTATAGCTTCAGTATTTTTATTGATTAATAAATTTTTCCCACAAGAGAAAACTGACTTGTAGATCTACCATCCCATAACAGCCCCACTAGTCATTTGAGTAGAGCTGTGAAAAATTTTCATTGTGCTTTTCTTTTAACCCAAAACTCCTGAAACTCCTGTCTAAATCACCATTGAGCTATGGTTGTCAGCACGGTCACACTTTGCAGAAAGGGGTCTCTTTTTTTTCTAAAAGTACTTCTCTTTTCCCTGCCCAATCAAATTAGTATTGTAACCCTGACCCTGAGGTCATGTGTCTTGACCTCTGAGCCCTGAATGACCCATTTTACGGGTCACATCAGCATATTTATTTGCCTGACATTTGTTTGTTTTTGGATTCAAATGCAGTTTTATTGTACCGCATAGCCTACTGCTGATTCATGGTCAGCAGCGCCCAGAGTGACTCCACGTGTCCCGAGTAAAAATAGTATGAGTTCGAGGGGGGGGGGGGGACTGTAATTTGCTACAGGCCCACTCAGTCTGCATAAAGAAAAGTGTTGAGCCGTGATTCTACAGCAGACCGTTTATCATATCTGCCGTCACAATTCAAGAACTTTTCCCCTCGGTTTAATGAGCTGCTCTGTCATGATTAGCTGCCTGCTCAGGAGCGATCATTTCACTGCTTACTCTTGCTGCAGAGAGGAATGCTCTATCTGATAGCACTTTATTTATGTTGGGTTTTTTCTTTGGGCAGACGCCCCTGTGGGGTTAACCGGTCCTCTCTCCATGATGATGTTCTTTTAGAGGAGCAAGCAACATTTCATACGTGATCCAGACTACAAGTGTGAGACATGATGTTTGATTTTTTTTTATTCCCAAGATTCACAAATCAGTCTGCAAACCCAGTTTGAGTCTGACTCTTTCAGTCCAGTGAATCATTTACTTGTTTGAACTGTGTTTTTAAATGATTCACAAAACAGTCTGATAATCCAGGCTGACTCTGGCTCACTGAATCGTGAATAATTTTTCAATCAGATTTGAAATAAACAGAATGTTGCTTGTTAAAAAGGATACAACAAAACAGGTTTTTTCTCTAATAAATTATCTAGTCATCTCTTTCTATCTTTGTTCAACTCTGTTGTAAATATTTAAATACACTTATACACACACACACACAAACACACACACACACACACATATATAGAATTTATTTGATTCGAAATTGAACTACCAAAAAAACTAAAATAACACCACCTTCATTTATTTCTTTGTTCTTTACAGTCACCCAAAGTGCACGGCTATCCTGATATGGAGACTGTGCCGCTCCTGCTCAGCAAAGTGAAGGCAGAACCTCCAGAAGACCTGCTCTCATCCGAGCAGTTCCAAACCCAGACAGAGCCTGTAGACCTGTCCATCAACAAGACAAGGACATCATCACCTTCCTCCAACACCTCAGCCTTCTCTCCATCTTCATCATCGTCATCCTCACCTTCTGTCATCACCTCAGTCTCCTCGGGAATGCCGTCCGTTTTGACACCCGGGTCCTTGGTGGGCTCTCCTCATGGAGTTAGAGGCCAGCAATTTTTGCACATCATCCACCCCGTCCGCCCTTCCAGCCCCAGTAAACTTCCCAGTCAGGTGCACCGTATCCCTGTGGTGGTGCAGTCGCTGCCCCTCATGTACACCACAGCCGTTCACTCCCCGGCAACCCTCAACTCCACAATCATGTTACCTCTCCTGGACGAGGCCAAGTACCAGGGCAAAGGTGAGGACATTTGTATTTTTTATTTCAGTATTTTTATATTCCAGTACAAATGTCTAAATATTTGTAACACAAGATACATTTACTTAAGAAGCAAAATGCATTAAGTCAAAGATCAAAAACTGACATTGGGCCCTATCTTGCACCCAGCGCAATTGACTTTGTACACCGACGCATGTGCCATTCCTATTTTGCACCCGCGCAAAGCGCGCTTTTCCCTCCACAGAAGCACGTCGCTAAACTAGTGAATGAACTTGCGCTCCCTGGGCGGTTCAGCGCAAAAAAGGAGGCGTGTTCCGGCGCAAACAATCCCTGGTGCTATTTTGCTGTTCCATTAAACAATTGCGCCACTGACCAGAAAAAACCTAGTCTAAAGTCAGTGGCGCGTTGCGCGTTGTTCATTATGCTATTTTAAGGGCGCATGCTTGACCATAATGTATAGCGTACACAACGCGCATACACTTTGCTCATGTAATCTACACAGATGCAACAGTTATTTTTGCAAATCATAAATTGTTACACTAAAAAATATTAACACATGAGATGACGGAAATCATTGTGGTGTGCCACGAAGATGTGAAAAAATAGGCATAAATCTAGCTTACAAATTATTCAGGCTAATTGTAGTAATTAAGGATCAGACCTGTTTGAGGTCATATATGTATATAAGGACATCTGACAAATTGGTTTGTCCGTCAAGAACCAGGAAAAAAAATCGATGAAACAATTGTGGCTATTTCCTCCCACGCCTGTTTTAACCGACGCTTTTTGGGTGGGTTTCTCCCATCCCCATACAACACAACTTCTCTGTCTTTCACTGCTCTTACAAGAACATCAGTCTCCTCGGCTGTGAACCGCTCCTGGCGTGCGCCAGGTAAATACGCCATAATAATAGCAATCCATAATGGAACTTGCGCACCTGCTTTTAAAGGGAATGTTGGATGACGCTCTGATTGGTTTATTTCACGTTACGCCCAAACCACACCTATGAATAATGAAGCTACTTCAGACCAACCCATTTTAGATTTGCGCCGGGCGCAAGAGCCATTTATCCCGCCGGGAAAATAGCAACAGCGCCGAGACCCGCCCACAAAGTTACTTGCGCTTTGCGCTTTGACACTTGCGTTTCAGATCGTTAAAATAGGGCCCATTGTGTAAAAAAAGAAAAAAAATGCTTTAAACTAGAAAAAAAAAAAACCTGCCAAAAGAATGAGATAAATAAACTTAATTCAAAGGGAAAACAAGATTATTTTTCTTACCCCATTTGAATATATATTTTTTTACTTGTTTTATGCAAAAACTCTTTTAAAGTAAATGCATCTTTTTTTTAAAGAATGTTTAGATATTTGTACTGAAAAAAACAAAACAAAACAAAAAAAAACAAGACAAAAGGCAACCAGTAAAGAAATTATATTTTTGCAGAATAAAAAAGGTTGGAGGTTTGCAAGTGGGAATAACTTAACAGTTTGAGAATGACTTACTTGATCACCAGGGTGCCCCTGGGTGAAGCACTTAACATCAGCCTGGCCCAAGGGGAATGTTGAAATCTTATGAAATTGTGATCACAGGGGAAAATAAATCAACTGGAATGGGGGAAAATGAAAGCTGATTAAAAGCATCTGTTTCCTTCACATTTGTTTTAGGAAAAGACTAGCTTCAGACAGTCCATTCTTCACAGAAAAGCACCATACTCATAATGATATGCAGATATGGGGCTGATTGTCCTCAGATGCCTGTGTACTTCCTGCTGTTAGGGAGTATGTGCTGTGCGTCAGGCACACTGTCTGCTTTTGAAGTGGTGGAAATATAAAGTAAAAGCTTCATTTCAAGTCAAGTAAGCAAAGCGGGAAATTAACTCCTGCCACCTGCGTTTGTGCCGTGCTGGCTGGGTCATTTTGATTTATGTACCAGCCAATGTGGCAGTCAACCTGTAAGACATGTCAGATTGCCATTTGAAAGGATTTTTTTTTAAGTATGATTGTTGAACGTTTAATTTAGATTTTGAAGTCATTTGAAAATCTGGCAAGGTTTATGACATTGCTATATTTATATATTCAGATATTTGTAGCACTTCACTGCTCTTTTCAAACACACCCAAGCATGTGAGGTCACACTTGTATTGTTTCATCTCACATTGCCGTATATAGCGTAAATTGATACTAATAGTATTGCACAAGTGGACCAAAATGAGATGAAAGGAACCATAAAGAAAGAAAAAAAAAGAAAGAAAAAAAGGAAAAGTTATATTTCACTTTGTTCTTTGTTTATTTATTTATTGGACATGAAAGGTCTAAATTCCTTTCAAGAGCACTAAGATGTGAAGACAGATTATATGAAGTTAGTACATTAGAATACAGATGTGTCAGTGAAAGGCTTAAGATTTGTGGAGAAAACAAAGGGAAGAAATGTTAAATACCATCGTTTCATACTGTAACTTCAAATCACTTGTTCACTTGCACTGTAAATTCAATTCACTGAAAATAACAAGATTTAATGTCTTTTTATTCCCAATTTTTTTTTTAATGTAATTTCCACCACATAATTCTATTAATCACAAAATATCTTATATAGGTGTGGTAGAAATATTCATGGCTTTCAGAAAAAAAAAGACAGAATTCTTCAGTATATCTACTGTTAGATATTGTTATTTGACAAATTAAATTAACTAGTGAGAGTGTGAAAAGTTTTTTTCCGAAGGGCTAAAAGTGCCCATTAAAGAGACACCCATAACATTGAGTTAAACCCTGCCAGTCCAAAAAAAAAAAAAAAAAGTCACCACCTGGATTTAACTAAGCAAATAGTTAAGATCCTCCCATTGGATAATTACTGCATGGATGATTATGTTATGTGCCCAAAGAAGGAGGTCAGCTGACTACCTGAATATACTGAATGATCAGGTTATTCCATCAATTAATTTTTTTCTTCCCTGATGGCACGGGCATATTCCAAGATGACAATGCCAGGATTCTTCAGGCTCAAATTGTGAAAGAGTGTTTCAGTGAGCATGCAACATCATTTTCACACTTGGATTGGCCACCACAGAGTCCAGAGTCAGACCTTTACCCCAATGAGAATCTTTGGGTTGTACTGGAGAAGACTGCACAGCGGTCTGACTCTCCCATCATCAATACAATATCCTGGTGAAAAATGAATGCAACTCTGTACGGGAATAAATGTTGTGATATTGCAGAAGCTTATCGAAATGATGCCACGGCGAATGCATAATCAAAGCTAAAGGCAGTCCAACTAAATATTAGAGTGTGTGACTTGTTTTTTTGGAACGGGCTGTGTATATTTTTATACTGAGAAAAAATAAAATAAAATTGCTTGTGGTTGATAAAACAGCCCGGTGGGCAAGAAATTAAACTTCCCACCCTAAAGCCCACAATTGTGGATTATCTTAAGATACTGTTGCTTTTCTAACAAACAGAATAGTGTTTACTGAGATGAAAGTGCTTTTTGCAAACATAGGATCTGTGTAGTTGTCTCTAGTCCAAGGTCACGCAGACAGGTCTCGGCCCCTCGCCGCATGCCCTAATCAGAAGCACACATTTTGCACGGTGCCTTCCCAAACTCTGGAGACCTCACCGACGACACTCTGGGACTGCTGTTTGGGGTTGGTTTCCTGTAGGGTGAGTTTTAATACTCTGGCACTAAGCCAAGATGCTCTGGGTGTTGCTGTCGAATGGTGTTTGGCCCGAGTGGAGGGCACAAGGGAGCTGTTTGTTGCTCAACCTCTTGTTTATCTGGGAAGGGTGTCTGTCCCAAATGGTTGGGCAGGGCTGGGCATCCTGCTAGAAGAAGGGTTTAAATACTGGGTGTCTCACTCAGCTTCAGGGGAGGAAAGAGAGGAAAAACAAGCTTTGCATAATGGGGTGGGGCGGATATTGAAGATGGGTGGCACCGCGAGCAGTCAGGCACATAGCAACATGGACTCCACCCAGAGTTCTCTGGAGCAGCACAGAGGAAATGGGGTCAGACCTGGGCGGGGTCAGTGATGATAGGCTTACATGATAGTGACTGACGGTAACATTGCCGCTATTTTGAGACACGAGTATGAACCTTATGTTCTGAAGTGCACCGATTTACACATAAATGTTCATGAATAAATGTTTACGTCACAGCTGGAAACACAATGGGCGGCACACACTTACGCTTGCTTGCGCATACTCGTGTACAGGTTGCCAGGGGGAGGTGGGGAGGGGCTGTGCCCTTCTCCAAAGCTCTGTCTCCGGCTGAGTTACCATGGAAACAGGCTATGGCTGGAAACAACAGGAGAAAGAAATCATGGGGTTTGCTTCACCACCTCTTATGAACTCCGCTTTTGTCATTGCCTGTATATGGACATTTTTAAGGAATATCCAGGCGAGTTATGTACTGTAGGTAGACTGAATGGATTATGGTGGACAGCGTGTACAAAGGCAGAGACTGACCATATTATTCGCCGTTGCAGTTTAGTGTTCAAATATAATAGAGTGTATTCAATTAGTCAAACATATTTTATTTCAAGTATATAGCACATTAAAAGTGCTGCACTGTTCAGTAAAACAAGTTATTCAAATAAATATAAAAAAGAAAAGAAAAAATCTAAATGATACAATTTAAATAATAGTATGCAAATTATAAGTTCTAAAAAGCATTTATTGCACTAACAATAATCAGGGTAATCAACAATATACAAGTATTAGGCCTGTTTAAAAATCTGTTTTAACATTGATGTAGTACCACATTGACGCAGGAAATGTAGAATATAGTGTTGTGAATGGTTTTGCATTACTTCACATACAGAGGTTGCAAAGCATATGCTATAACTGATTTGTGTCTAGCCTGAGTAGACAGAATGGAGGAGGAGAGAGAAGAGCTCCAGGCTCTTGTAATGCGTCCAGTTAATCTTTCATTGGCATCTTCCATCAGTTTTGCTGAGCATTTGTGGCTCTTTAAACTGGATACTTAAACTACCCTTGGAAAGGCATAAAATAAGTTTTGTGCTGAATTTGGTAAAGAATAACAGTAAAAAGCAGTAGGTATAAAGTTAGGCCAGTTAATGTGATGTTTATTGTAATGTAATGTTCCTCAGTGAGGAGTTGCACGTCAAAAATTTAATGTTGGTATTTTCTCATATTGCTGGATCTATGTATGAATGTACACTACCATTCAAAAGTTTGGGGTTGGTAAGATTAAAAAAAAAAAAAAAAAAAAAATATATATATATATATACACAATATATATATACTATAATAAAGTATTTTAATATTACCATTGATGTTTCTTTTAAACACTGTAACAACCGTAATTGTGTAAAATATTATTACAATTTAAAATAACTTTTTTTCTATTTTAAGATATTTTAACATTTAATTTATTCTTTTGATTAAGCTACATTTTCATCAAGTTTCACTCCAGTTTCAATATCACATGATTTTTCAGCGATTATAGTGTATATATGTGTTTGTATATTTTTTTTTTTTACATTTATTATACTGTAACTATAGTGTGTAGTCTGGTTTGCTGATGTCCATTGTGTGTGGTAGAAGCTCACAAAAACTTACCCTGATGGTAGAAAATTTGTGGAATCACGATTTTTTTTTTTTGTGTGTGTAATATTTTCCAATAATCAGTCACACTAAAAAAAAAACCACACAAAAAAAAACCTGACAATCGACAGACCTTATTGTAAATTTTATTTTAACTGTTTTACTTATGAGACCATATAGTTGACATCTTAGGTGTTCCTGTCATTCATTTAGAAATTCATAAATTGACAGCATAACTGTGTCAAACATCCTGGAAACAAAGGGTGATGGCAGCATAGCTCTGTTGTCTTTAGACGCTCTCCGGGCATCTGATCGCCTGTGCTGGTGACATGCCCACAGGAAACACTGCCCAAGGCCAAATGGGAGACAGGATGGACATCTCTGATCCAGGATCAGGTCTGACATACTGCTGAGAGAGCAGCGAATTAGAAGCGTAGCTCTGCAGGCTGGGCTAACCCATATAATATGAACAAAGCTTGCAGTCAGGGAGAATGCTGCTCTCGTTCTGTGGGGAATGAGATCCAGTAATCAGAGACGGATGTTTGTGATTGCCAGTCTAAAACACTGACATATACAGGTGTGTCTGCATTAAAAACCTGTATTTGATGACAAACTCACAAACAAGAACACTCCTTAGATGTATCGTATGATATTAAACAAAGACAACTGTTGTATTAGTATTACATTGTAACCAGGTGCAATATATATAAATATATATGACTGTGTATTGTATATTGTATACTGTATATTGACTGTGTGTGTATATATACAGACAGACAGACATACACAATATGTTTTGAATAAAATATATTTTATATATTTATATATCACGATTAATCGTTTGACAGCACTAATATATATACATGTCTGAGATTCTGTAACTTCACACCAGTGTTGTTATCAGTGTATTAACTAAAACTATCAATAATTATTTTAAATAATTGAAAGAAAGCTGAAATATGCTGAAATATATATGTAAGATGAAAGTTTAAACTTAAAAAAATAAAAAAAATAAATAAAACTTTTTTTAAAATGTGTTTGTTAAAGAAACATTTCTCATTTTCATTTAATCAGAAGTACTAAAATTAAATAAAAAAACTAGAAAAAGCTAATAAAAATTAAAAAACAGACAAAAAAATCTATAAAACTTCAAAAAACAAAAACAAAAATGTATATACTGTCTTAATTATTGTAGCTGGAAATACTTTTTGTATTGTGCCTGGTTAATGCTAATATTTTTCATTTTATAATATTAATATTGTATTTGTTGAGTTTTATATTTGTTCACTTTTGGCCCTGTGGACATTTATTAAATAAACTTGGTGTACTGTCTTTAACAGCATTCTGTGTTGGAAATTACAAGATTTATTGAGCATTTATCATTTTATTGGGCATAATACATTTTTGGACATTTAAAAAGTAGCAGATATAAATAATGAAGGAATGATAATGGTGACCAAAAGTTAATGTGACCTTAATATAATAAACAGGAAAAAAAAATAGAAATCTGTTCATTTTAATAAAAAACAACCCTTGGGACATTAAAGTGCCAAAAGTTGAAGAAACACCGTGAAATGCTGTGCTAATTTCTGCTCGGTGTCATGTGGCATATTGTGAGCTGCTGAATGGGTCTGAGAATAGTCTCGGGCGGTACACATATTACAGTCTTGTAACTAACCTCCTCCTCTGTTGTCCCCCCCATGGCAGCACAAACAGACCCCAATGGCCTGTCGCCAAGACAAATCAAAAGTGACAGTGATGATGACGACCTGCCAAATGTGACCTTGGACAGTGTTAATGAAACAGGATCGGCGGCGCTGTCTATAGCACGAGCAGTCCAGGAGTGAGTATTCTCTAAAGACACACCAGCATGCACTGGAAAACTTATGCACACTGACTGTCTTCAGCTAAAAAAACTGTGTGTTGATGCAGTGCTAATAATGTAGATTCATATTGTGTGTTTGAAGATTCTGCTTTTTAGTAAGATTTTAAAGCACTAGATCTCAACCTTTTCGAGTTTAAACCTCCCTTTGTTCAAGACAGTTTTCAGACAGTTTCCCCTTCAAAATATGATGCCAGTTTAATGTTGTGTATTTATATTTTTTGTGTTTTTAGCATTTTAATTGAGATTATGTAAATATGACTAAGTATATATAATGTTGGGGCCCTAGTTGGGCAGGCCTTCTGGTTAAGAAATTATAATTATGTTAATGGTGATTGTCATCATTTATTCAGCTTCATGTTGTTCCCAACTTGGGGTGCATTTCCCAAAAGCAAAGTTAGGCAATTATGGTTGCAAGTTCTGTCCTTACCAGCATATATTTAGTCTTTCATGAATCCATACTTCCAAGTTCACAAATGCAAACAGCATCCCAAAGTTGTGTGGTTGGAACTATAGCTCTTGACTTGTGCTTAGAAATCATAGTTTCTTGTTAGCAAGACATATAGACTTAAATAGATCATGCACTTAAACAAAATTACATACATATTACTACAAAAGTAGTTCCATCTATATATTTCATTCCATATTCTAATTTTCTAATTTCATTCTAATTTTATTTAACTTGTAGTTCAAGTGAATTATTGGGGAACCTAAAAGGGACCTCAAAGTAAATTTGATTAGTCTTTACGATTATTTATTTTCAGACTATATGAACATGATATTCATGTGACACTGTGGGGATCTCAGTTGTCATTCATCGGACTGTACGTCAGTCAAGATGCGCTAAAAACGGATAAGTGCAAGAAATCTTGTCTGGAGTTCTATATTATTAACCTATACACATTTCAGTGAATGTGAGTTGCATTATATGTGGGGCTAAAATGTTGGTCATGAAAAGTATATGAATGATGGCAATACTGGCGTATTTTAGAAGAAAAGTGTAATCAGCACTACACACCCACATGAAAACAGCAACGCAACCTGTGTTTATTACAACAAAGGCAACATATAGTAATTCCATGATCACTGGATTTTATGGTGGTTAGAAGGAATCTCTAGCATTAATTCTGACCATGGTTTGTCTTGAAAATTGAAGACAGTTTGACGTTCGTTGTAGGGGACTGTGAAGCAAATGTTCTGACACTGTCAGAATCTCATCTGAGGTCAAATTTGATGACAACGGATATTAATCGGCTGCCAATGAACATCAAACCAGCAATCAAAAACTATGGATTTTAGCCTAGGATTTTAGGAATCTTTTAGGATTTAAAAAATTTATCTCAGACAACAAAATCATGGCCAACATTTCACAGTGTTTTGCTGAGCTTAAGGAAACCCGCAAAATACAGCAAATTAACGGAGAACAAAAATAGCAAAGTAGTCATCAAAGTAGTTACCTTTTGTCATTTACAGCAATAATTTGACATTTATTTTTATCTTGAAATTATTATTTAACAGAAGTTACCACTCCACTGCCTCTTCGACGTCATTAATGACACTTCTGACTAGGGGTATGCACAAAGCCGAATACTTAATGCGGAAAGGCATGGATAATGCCTTCAAAAACAGATAACGGATAAAGAATAATTCTGCCCGAATATAACACCGAACAGTCTGGTGTTTGCTAGATAACAGATGAGCCAGGGGATCAGTGCGATATTTTAAACAAACCTCTAAAGTTACGCAATAATGAATGTGTGAAGTGAATGAATGTCTAAATTTTATGAAAGAAAAGATCGCAAATCAAACACTGCTTGCTGTTCCCTCTCTGTGTATATCATAGAAACCAAACCAGCTCTCTGTCAGGAATAGGCTTTTAATCAGCTCAGATACATTTTCTACTAGGCCTACATGTTTGCTTCTTTATCTTTTGCTTTTTTCCTTGGCACACACACATTTGAATAAATTCAGTCGTGTTCAGTTCAATAAACATTTGTCATGAAAACTAGTTATCTACTTGTATGATAAATTTATTTTGAGAAATCATTAATTTTATGTTTAAGAACACTGAATTGGGCAAATAATAGAAACACAAATATTTTTCCATCCGCTGTTCTCTTTTTTTCCATAGCTACTTTTCCAGCTCTGCAAATTCCTTGTAAAATACTTTTTAAAACTGCACAGGAACAGGTGAGCCAATGGAAATCATGTTGTTTTACATAAACCTCTAATATTACATCACAGTAACAAGTGTGTGAAGTAAATAATTGAAAACTCTTTAAATAAAATGAGTACAAATAAATTAGCAGTGTTGCAATTGCCATTTTTCCATGCATTTCCTGGAAATTACTTAAATCAATTTCCATATTTCTAAACTGCATACGAACCCTTATTGTTTTAATTAGAAGATATTTAAATATTTATTTATCAGATCATAAAAGGTCCCCAAGCTGGGAATTGCATTGCTGTTTGTAAACTCACCTCTGACTTCTAGATATTTTGAAACAGGTTTCCATTTTTTCTCCATAAAGTGAAAGTCAATTGGTGTCCAATCAGGGTTGAGTTTCATTTCTTTTGTGTTCTACAGGTTAAACAAAGTCATACATATTTGAAAAGGCAAGAGTGTGAATAAATGATCACAGAATTATCATTTTTGGGCAAACTGTCCTTTTAATTGATTGAAGAGTTGAAAATGACCACCTATTACAAGACTTCTGCAAACTGCAATGCATTTCTTTGTTGGCCATTATTTGTAATACAGGCTCTATTACACAACAGCATGAGTCTTCACTCAGATGAGGTAGTCATCCCATTAAAGACAGTGACATGATCAAAACCAGAAGTCTCTCGGGCCTGCAGGCAGTAAAAAACAGCCTAGGACTTCTCCCAAAGAGTTTTCTATGAGCCAGCCCCCCTACCAGCACCCTGCACGTCTGCCTGTTATTTAGGCAAATGGTTTGGAAAGTATTCCAGGATTCCTCCGTATGTCAAAGCTTCGCACTGACACCGTGTAAATGTTTCCCTTTGCTCCGAGTGTGCTGTAAATGACAGTATTAGGACTTTGCCCCCCAGTGCAGCAGAATGCCAAAACACAGTTTAACCAGGTTTACAGGAATGGTGTTATTGGAAGAGCTGCTGCTTTTGGCTGTTTACAGAGAGAGAGAGAGAGAGAAAAGGAGAAAGAGGGCATGTGTGCAGCTGTGTTCATTCTAGCATGTGAAATAAGATAACATTGTGGGCAGCGTCGCCACAAGAATAACACTGATAGCACGGCGGACTCAATGGATGAGAGCAAATAAGCATTTATCACATCAAAGAAGTGTTTGATGAAGAATATTGTCATTTAATTGGGTCAGTGTTTTTGCACAATAATCCAACCAGAAAATTATAAAGGCTAGGCAATGAAATGCAGTCTACAGTGAGCCAGGAGCATCTAACAGTAGGAATGATGCCTTGTCTTGTGGGGCGAATTTGTGGCTGCAGATTTGGCTGGCACCGCGAGGCCCAGCGGGACTAAAATAACCCCCTCGGCTCATGGACCTGTCAGAGGCCAGTCACAGCCGACCCAAAATGACTCAGTCTCCACTATAAGACCGTCCTCACCACCAGACAAGCCAATTTAGGAGAGAGTGAACTGTCAGCTCTGCACTTAATTTAAATATCCATGCAGCTAAAGAAGCCCTGTATCACACAGCACCACACTCTGAGCGAGAGGCCAGATGCTGTTATGTGCTGATATCTGGCTTTAAGTTGCTGATTTCAGTTACAGATGAACGGACCAAAAGTCATTGCCCAACTTTTGCATCTCTGAGAGCATTTTCAGTGACAAATGCATCCACATTGGTTGATGTTTGGACAAACGATGTGTGTTTCCAAATACGGTAAGGGGTGTAACATTTCTGTCACACGCTTGAGGTATTCAGCCAATCACCAAACAATGGACAGTTGGCCAATCATCAAACGATGAGCTTTTTTTTAAAAATGTATGTGTTTCAGAAAGGCGGGGCAGAGAGGAACAACAATAATGTACAATATGTGAAAAAATATGTTTGTTTTTTTTTACCTTAAATTGTATAAACACATTGCATTACACAAACTACACAAAATAATGTTATTTTTTGCATTGTCATCTAGCATTGATTTAAAATAATATCTCTGTAAAACAACAAAACCCTTAGTAGCACTGTTCTTAAATAACTCTTTCCTACAATAGGGGTTGAATCCCCATAAATAAAAATAGGTTTTATATATTGTTGTGTTCCTGTAGCTCAATTGGTAGAGCATTGCGCTAGGTTACATAAATTTCATTATATATATATATATATATATATATATATATATATATATATATATATATATATATATATATATAATATATATATAATATTAATTACTTGTATTCAATATTAGATAGAATTTAATATTAGTTAATATTATTTATATTTTATATAAAACATTATAAATAATTTACTATGTAGTACTTATTTAAATAATAGTAATATTATTTTCTCTCTATACTGTATATCATTTTATATTTCTAATATATAATTTTGTATTATATTATTTTTATATTATAGAGTAGACCTTCAGTGATCTAACCTAATCTCTCCCTGCCTTCTCGGTCCTTTTCTGTCATTTCTCTCTGCAGTCTGGACGAGATGAAGGTCTAGTTGTGACAAATGTTTAGGTGAGCATATCAGAGAACACTCTGAGCATTGAGCAATAAGCTTACTTCACTGGCCATTCTGAAGGGAGAGCAGATACAAAAAGACCTCAGATACAAAAAGAGCTCAGTTCAGTCTGATATTAAAATGCTCCCGAACCATTTCAACATACAGAAGAATTCATACATCCCACCCCCTCCACACAAAGCCAGGAGACAGGGTTATGCAGGGTTCACACAAGAACTGTTTTAAAGGTCTAGGCATCATTGAGCAGCAGAGTTCCGCACTGTTCTTCAGTAGGTGTCAGGTGACGGCACAAGCATAAGTTACTTTTTGACGAAGAGTAAAAACAGACATGGTTGGATCAGTGGCGGGACCCACCAAAAGGCTTTGGTTTATATAAAATATTAAGTAAAAGAGGTCAGAAAAGTGCCAGAGGGATATGAATTTGAAGTATCATAGTGTTCTCTTTGTACTAGGAGAAGGGTTGAGCTCGGCAAATAAGAGTCCGTCTAACCAGGGGCTCATCGTAGTACCAGACTAGTGTTACCTGAATCTGGTGCCTGTGGACAATAGTGTTGTGAAGGAGATGTGTGAAACCGATGTTTATTGATTGTAGATCGACTGATAATGGAATTAGCTGGTATTGATATCAAACATGGGCAAATTTTTGATTTATTAGTTGGTTAATAGTTTCTAAAACCCATGTATTCAGTTTTAATTCCCAATCCCAATAATAGCCAGTAAAATAAATCGATCAATTGGTAAATAAATTAATACACATACACTTATGTGATATTATTATTATTTTTATTTTGATAATAATAAAAAAAATGGTTGGGCACCAAATCAGCTGATAACAATAATTTCCAAAGGTTTATGTGACACTGAAGACTGAAGTAAGTTCAAAATGTATCATTGTATCACAGTAATGAATTACGTTTCAAAATATATTCAAATAAAAAGTATTTCAGTTTACATGGTTTTTACTGTATTTTTTATAAAAATAAATAAAAAATGCAGCCTGGGGAGCATATGAGACTTCTTTCAAAAACATAGATATATATTAGTTTCTCTCATCTGTTTGAGAGCTGTAATGATCTTGTATAAATGTATTTTATCTAAATAGTATTTACTATTAAATAAATAGTATTTTTTTTTGCTAATTACTACAGCTAGCTAGCTGGATTAGCTAGCTAGATAGATAGATAGAATCTTTTATTGACTGAATCAAATGATAAACTGGTTGATGTGTAATGAATATGCACATGATAATTTGTAAATGAGATATTTATCTCAATGTGATTATTTCCCTGGTTAAATAAAGGTTTAATAAAAATAATAATTTGAGACGAATCCCCCATTTCATTAAGGAGAATAACCATCTATACCTGTCAGGTGAATCTGTATTTTCAAGTCATTTTCCACGAGTCAGACTACTGTATCACTATTTATGTCAGTGGCGTCCCCTCTGAAATATATCAGACTGTAAACATCCTGTGAGAGTTCGCCGCTGAAAGTCTTTCCACTGTAAATCCTGTCACTCCCTTCATGCTCCCTCACTCCCTCCGAACTCTCCTTCCAACATCAGCCCCCACCATTTTTATCTGCCACCAACTTGCTTTCTCACAGAAACACTCTCTGCGACTCTCTCTCTCTTCTCTTGTAATTTCTCTGAGAGAGAGAGAGAGAGAGAGAGAGAGAGAGAGAGAAACCTGTTTGGCTCATTGCCTCTTTCTCAGCTTCTCTTTGTCTCCTCTTCTCAATTTCACTTCTCCCCTCCTGGGTCTCTTTCGCTCCCTGCGTGTGTTTGCTTGAAGCAACGAGAGAGAGAGAGAGATTTCAGCCTCATTTCTGACACATTGGCTCATTTCCGCTAGGCCTTCGCTTGGCAGCACACCAACACCAACAGGTGACCCAGGAGCAGGGGAGAAACAGGAAGTGGGCTGCGTGTGGTGGAGCCAGTTCACTGGAGGGGTTGTCTGGCTCCGCCCCCCCGGCCTTTATTGCCAGGCCCAGCCCATGCTAATCAGCAGAGCAGGGGACATAGAGCTCTTATTACCTTAGAAGGGAAGGCGAGCGTGGACATTGTAATTTAATTAGGTTCTCCTCTGTGTCTACCTATGGGAGAAAGGGAATAAAATGACTTGTATGCCGTCTTGCTTTCAAACATAGCATGTCCTCACACTTACATCGCTCTGTGCTCTTCTCCAACAGTTCAGTGAGCTCATTGGTTGATATGTACAAATCTTCTCAATGAGAGCCAGCTTTACAGTCTGAAAGCAGGCCCACCATCTGCAATGGCAATAATTCATTTTCTCACAGCAATCATAACAGAGAGCATGTTAGTACTGTACAGTTTTATTCATTTGATCACACAATATTGTGTAATATTAATTGGAATGAACATGTTAAGACATTCCCTTGAATTTCGCTAACAGCATACTTACAAGTAACAAATGTCACATCTCTGTAAGAATTATGGCTTGTTTTGTAAGAAAAGAAAATTTCATGTTTTTGGCCTTAAGAGTGTTTGCAGTGTACCATCAACATGGATTAGGTCTACAGCGCCATCTAGTGGTACATAATGAGTAGAACATTATGGACAACAGGCAACAGTCAAAAAAAAAAAAATTCTTCTTCTGTTAAGTCAGTTTTGACTTTTCTCTCATAGGCTAATATATAAATATATATAAAACACACACAGTTTGTGGCCAGTAAGAGTACCAGTTTTTTTTTTTCTTTTATAGTTTTATTCAGCAAATATGCATTAAGGGATAGGGAAGTCGTGGCCTAATGGTTAGAGGGTTGGACTCCCAATCGAAGGGTTGTGAGTTCTAGTCTCGGGCCGGACGGGATTGTAGGTGGGGGGAGTGCATGTACAGCTCTCTCTCCACCTTCAATACCACGACTTAGGTACCCTTGAGCAAGGCATCGAACCCCCAACTGCTCCCCGGGCGCCGCAGCATAAATGGCTGCCCACTGCTCCAGGTGTGTCTCACAGTGTGTGTGTGTGTGTTCACTGCTCTGTGTGTGTGCATTTCGGATGGGTTAAATGCAGAGCACAAATTCTGAGTATGGGTCACCATACTTGGCTGAATGTCACTTCACTCACTTAAATTGATAAAACTGTGTATCAACATTTTTACAAAAATATTTTGCAGCAAAACTGCATAATACATGATTTGTGAGCAGCACATCAGCATATTAGAATAATTTCTGAAGGATCATGTGACACTGAAGACTCAATTTGCCATCACTGGAATACATTACATTTTAAATGTTTAAAAATAGAAAACAATTATTTTAAATTGTATAAATAATTCACCATATTACTGTATTTTTTATCAAATATATGCAGTCTTGGCGACCATAAGAGACTTAAGAGCACTAAAGCACTTACATATTCCACTACAAAATGAAACTTTTGTCATTAATCACTTACCCCATGTTGTTCTAAACCCGTAAAAGCTTTGTTCGTCTTAGCCATCAGTGTTCTAACCACAAGCCTCCCGGTTTTCATCCAAAATATCTTAAATTGTGTTAAAGACGGATATAGTTTTTACAGGTTTGGAATGACATGGGGGTAAGTGATTAATGACAAAATTTTCATTTTGGGGTGGAGTATCCCTTTAACCCACTTTGTGAGTTACACGTAGTCCAGGTCTTAAAGGGATAATTCACCCCCAAAAATGTATTTTTTATGTTTATCCACTGACCCCTAGGGCATCCAGGATGTAGGTGACTTTGTTCTTTTTAACTCAAACCGTTGAAGTCTATCTCTCTTATTATATAAGTGAATGGGAATCATGGCTAAAACAGACACAAACAAAGCCAAATTAAATGCTGCGGTCATGACGATACATTGTGTAAAGACAAAAAAATGAGCGGTCTGTGCAAGACACTGAACAGTATCTGTATCGTTTTATTTTTATTTTTTACACCTCTGATTCACACAAAGTGCAAACTGTTAGAACTCTCTTGAGCGTTCTCAGCAGCAGGCGCATGAGGAGGCTTCTTCTTCTTCTTCTTCTTGCTTTATCTTGCTTTTAAGAGTAATAGACTTCATCTGCTTGCCCTGGGGGTACGCAGATAGACATCCAATTTTCACTTTTGGGTGGACTATCCCTTAAACTACTGCTTCAAAATGTTGTTATTTTATATAATGTTACCACATGGTGGCAGCAGCTAGCTTATGTACACGCTGTTGTCTCAGTTAATTTCTTATGATGCTGAGTAAGATCAGTTGATAATATTGTAATTCTCTATACTACAGGGTGAATAAATCTCTCTCTCTCTCTCTCTCTCTCTCTCTCTCAGTTCCATGTCACCATTCAGTATTGAGAGCATTCGACGGCCACAGCCTTCTGAATCTCCAGACTCCAAGAAAAGACGCATCCACAGGTGTGATTTTGCAGGGTGTAATAAAGTTTATACCAAGAGCTCCCATTTAAAGGCACACCGGAGGACACACACAGGTTTGTCAACACCCAAATATATTCTGTACACCTTATTTTACTATTACTTTATTTGAAAATGGAGTATTGTTTCTGGTTTAAGGAACAGTTCACCCCAAAATAAAATTTGCTGACACACCCAGGTTATCCAAGATGCAGATAAATTTGTTTCTTTAAAGAAATGTTGTTTAGCAATGAATAGGTACCCTCAGAATGAGACTCCATGACTCAAATATATTAATTAATGTCTTGTGAAGAAAAAAGAAAATTTTTGACATATTTGTAATATTTAGAATGTAATATAATTCGAATGGCCAATTTTTCATTTATGGGTAAACGGTTCCTTCATCCAGTCTTTTAAAAATTTCCTTAATACTTCCAAAATGACAGTGGTGTTTATTTTTGCTAAAGTATGGTCCGTCATCTCCACCAGGTGAGAAGCCATACAAGTGCACCTGGGACGGCTGCACATGGAAGTTCGCCCGCTCAGACGAGTTGACACGGCATTACCGTAAACACACTGGGGTCAAACCCTTTAAGTGCGGGGACTGCGACCGAAGCTTTTCCCGCTCAGACCATCTGGCCCTGCACCGTCGCAGACACATGCTGGTTTGAAGCCACCCACTCACTCACTCGCACACACGGGAGAGCTGGATCTCCCCCAAAAGTGTTCAGCTGGGCTGGACACAGAAATGGCCATCCCTGCCCCTGAGAGTGAGGATAAAAGAGCAAGCCAAGGTGGAGTAAGATGCTTTCCCCACATTTGCAGAGCTAAACGGGGTCCATTCAGGAAGGGAGGTGTCCTGAAACATTTGGAGTCCAGTACGTTGATTGTCTCATGTCTGGTCAAAGGATTATTTCACTCGGACAAACGGTTTGTTTTTTGATTTTTCCTTTCTTAATCATCCGTGTGGTCTGTTTAAAGATGGCTGCTTCTCACTCAACATCTACAATGTAAAAAAAAAACGCAGAGTGGAATGGCTTTATGTGTTGTTCTGACAGATGCAAAAGGGGAGCGTGACTGTGAATTGGTGTGCTTGCACAATTTTTTACATTTACCTTTTTGCGGAACAAGAGCCAGAAGTATCTGAGAAAGGATTATGAGGATCTTCTAATGATGAAGACTTTGGGCCAGTGATTCCAGAGGTTTCCAAGGTTGCCATTTACATGTTAACACACCAGCGATTGAGTTTACACAACAAAATGTTCATTTTGGGTCATAATATCTTCTGTTCCTCGAAACTAAATTGATTTGAATTAGATTAACAGACAAAGTATAGGTGGGCTTCTGCTGTCTACTCTCCACATTTGTCTTAATTTCATCTCATTGAGTCACTAATTAGGACAATATGTGTAAATCTGGATAATGAGGGTCTACTCAGACAGGTAACTCGAGACAAAAGAGCAATATACTTATTCTGAGCCCCACAGGGGTGAGCTGACAGGGTCCTCACCCATATACATGGTCAAAACTTTGGCTTTCTACCAGTGCGCTTAGTTTTCTATCATTCAGATACCTCTCCTATTTATAGTGGATTTCTGGCGGAGGTGTGGTCTTTCACAACTTTCTAGGATATTATGCTGAGGAAATTTCTTGAATGTCCTCTGTTTTCTTCTCCTTTTGTGAGATTGCTCTTGAGCCTGATGTCAGTTATGGTCAGTACAACAGCGCTGTTCAATGGTTTGTTCTTCACTTTTGTATTTATGAAGCTACTTTGCAAACATCACTGTATCCATTTGCTTATTATTTTGATAACACTTCAGTTAATTAATGCATTTGGTACCATTGAACTAACAATGTACATTGCCATTTAGACGTTTGGGGTCAGTAAGGATTTTAACGTTTTTGAAAAGTCTTTTATGTTCACCAGGGCTGCATTTATTAGATCAAAATTATGAATCAATATTACAATTCAAAATGTGTTTTCTAGTTTAAATAATATTTACATATAATATACATATATATTAATATAAAATGGCATTTATTCTTATTCCAGTCTACAGAGTCACATGATCCTTTAGTGCTCAAGAAACATTTTCTATTAACAGTTGTGCTTAATATTATATTAAATTATATTTGTGGAAATCATGATACAGTTTGTTTCAGGATTCTTCAGTGATTAGAAAGTGATTGATTTGAAATAGAAATCTTTTGTAACATTATAAATAACTGTCAAATTTGATCAGTTTATTGGCTCCTTTCTGAAAAAAAAAAAAAGTTTATTATTAAATATATTATTAAGAGAAAGAAAAAAAACATGACCCCAAACTTTATAATGTACAAGCATTTTTAATCTAAGTAAATGGTAAATTATAAATATAGTATAGTTTTATTCATGATAAAGTTAACCCTTAATGTTAGTTAACCCTTGACATGTTTAAATGTACAGTATGCTGTTGGTGTACAGTATAGTAATTAACAGTAACCCGGGTAAATTAGTGCTGTTAAAGTATTGTTCACGGTTAGGTCATGATACCTAATGCATTAATAATGTTAATGAATCCAACTTTATCTTGAAGTGTTACCAAAGTACCAATAAATAAAAAAATCCACCCACATATATCTTAGCATCATCCTAGCGTCCCAGCAATTGAACAATTTCCAAAGTCACCAGTAGAGGGCAGCCAGTGAGCTGGATTACAAAGGGATCACTGATACGCTCTCTTAGTGTTTTTCTTCTCTCTCTCTCTCTCTCTCTCTCTCTCTCCCTCTCTCTAAATGCATCTATCTATCTATCTATCTATCTATCTATCTATCTATCTATCTATCTATCTATCTATCTATCTATCTATCTATCTATCTATCTATCTATCTATCTATCTATCTATCTATCTATTTCTGTCTGTCTGTCTGTTTGTTGTTATAGCATTCTACGAGGGATTTCTTAACTTAAACCTAGACACACTACACTAAGAAAAAGCAATATGCCGTACTTGTGTGAATACACCTAATTCATTTCCATACTGTACCCAGATAAATTCACTGTTCTGTATGTTCCACGCTGTGCCGTTCACATTAAGATGTGATGTGAGGTTTTTACTAAGATGTCGAAGTTCAGTTTTTCTCAGTCGCTTTGGTGCATTTCTCAAATCATCCTCAATATTTTCAAAAAAGTATGTGCGTTTCTCAAAACAATTCGTACAAACAGCACCACACAATGGATTACCTGCAAAAACCTGTAACTTAGACAGTACTGGACAGTAGATATTTATTTCAAAAGTACAAATTTACACGTTATGTTGGATGTTGATTGAAGGAGACTGGATAGAATTCCCACTTACACTTTTACTAGTGGTCTGACAAAACAAAAAAAAAAACAAACAAAAAAAAAACACATTACAATGTCATTGTAATATAGAAAAGGAAAAAGAAATATGGCTACGAAGATGAAAATAAGAAAGTCCATTGTCAGAATCTGTAACTTTTGTGTTGCTGCTGTCTACATGCTTCCCAACTGAAGATTCACGAGATGAACCTTTGAGCTATTTCAGAGAAATGGTATATCATTGGTTGATCAAGTAGTTAGAATTTCATTTCTGATTTGAGAAAGCGACTGAGAAAAACTGTAAAGGAGCGCTGTCAAAGTCTTCTGTCCCTGTGATCCACATGCACTTTCAAGTGGCCACAGAAAGCCTTGTGACCGCTTTTCAGATGATTAGATATACTAGAACTTGCATTGACTTTACGGTCTGCCTGTGCTTGCAGGAGTGTTCAAACATGCTGACTAAATCTACAATCAGTCACAGTGGCTGGGGCATGTAGGGACTTTTTGTCACCAGCAAAAGGAAACAAACGTCAAATGCTGTGAAAGGAAACGTATCAGTAGAAACATTCATTACTTAGTAACCGTTTGTCCATTAGAGATAACCAATCTATTTCTAACATTGTTTGTGTGTTTGTTTATTCTGAAGTATTATGATGCACCATGTTTTATGTTCCTCACTATGTATTTGTGGACACACGTGTGTATCCTGTTGTATATGGGCTTGAACATAACATGAGCACCTTGTTTTTATGAAGTATGGAAGTAATTATTTTAAGATAGACATGACATTAATCGCCGATGTATCATATAATCATATTCTGTATTTTGAAGCGTGTCTGTAATGTGAGGCACTTCATCTGCATATGACTATTTTCTGTACAAAAAAAAAAAAATACTTTTAAGATGTTGTAATATATGTGAAAGTGAAAAGATATTGCTCCGTTTTACAGGCTGTAAATACCTATTAAAACAGGGCTTTTTTTAATACAAGGGATTATTATCTTTATACGTAATTTGCAGATTTTTCAGAGACATTCATTCAGCTAAAATAAAAGAAAAAATATTCAACCGTTCAATGTTTGAGAGAAAAAAGGCTTGTCATCTTAAAGGGATATTTCAGCCAAAAAACAAAAACAAAATCTGTCAGCATTTATTCACCCTCATGTCACTCCAAACCTGTACGACTTTTTTTTTCTTTTTTCTGAGAAACACAAAAGAAGATATTTTGAAGAATTTCATTTTGACATCTTTAGGACAAAAACAAGTGCTGTTGTGTTCTACAGAAGAAAGAAATTCAGGTTTGGAACTAAATGGCGACAGAATTTTCAATTTTGGGCTGAACTGTCCCTGTGAATGCACATGCAGGGCCGGTTTAAGTGAAACCGATAGCAGTTGCATGCAGTTTTTATGAGCAATTAAATCAAATGTTCAGCTCATTACAGTATTCAGGCGCTGCCGCCTCATTTTTAGCAATTTTAATGTTTTTATACTGACTCTAAAAATGTGAATAAAGCAAAAACATCCCAAATGAAATGAGCATTTCCAAAACAGTATTCAAGAGTCATGATGAGCAACCGGTAAGATACCAGTAAGATTTAATTTCTTTTACTCAATTCTGCATTACTTTCCCTCCCCTTTGGCATTCTTATGTTTTTTTGTGGCATAATTTTGTAAAGGTAAACAGGGTCAAAGTTATGCAATAATGATGAGTGCCTATAGTATTAAGATTTTCACCGTTTCCCTGGTTTAATAACCCAGACATGACACAAAGATCTGTTCCTTTGAAATGCACTGAGCCTCATGAACCATTTCGAAGCTGTAAATATCCCGGTTGGTGTTTCTTGAGCATTCTTTATCTGTCTCCTATGGAAGCCGCATAAGATTTATATGGTATTACTCACCTAAGGACACATTTGTTTAATTAACAGGACTCTGGTTTACCTCTAACTTTATAAAATCGTGTGAACTTCTCATGCATCCCCAGTTATGGAAATCGCAGGAAATATTCTGAATGTTAAGACACTGGTGGTACTGCATAATTCCTCCGTGAACAGCATTTCGCCCTTGAGTCTCTGTAAAATATTGCCTTAGTTTATGTATTTACTTTACTTTCTTTGGAATCAAGTATTTACTCAATGGCCTCTGTTTCTTGTTTTGCTGATATTCTGTAATTATCTTTCTTGTATTTATGTATAGTGTGCGTATTGTAAATATATTCAGAGCTTTCCCCCCTTTTTTTGGTTTTACTGTAAAGTTGTGATATTTTACCCTGCTATACTTCAAAGGGATTCCCTTCCCATTGGATCATGCTGGAGGTTGTCACATCCCAGTCGTTTCAGAGGTTGAAAGTGTTTCAGCTTTATTTTGCTTCTCCAGAAGTTGTCTAAATATTCTGTGCTTTGGCTATTCTCTGTATTTTCTTTCTTTTTTTCAGAAGATTGAGCTGTGAATTGAAATTGAGGTTACACATTATACTTGTTTGATAATCTAATCGGAGGCATGGAAGTTAATAAACTTGCATTTTGTATGGAACATAAACGCATGTATTTTGTTTGCCCCGTGGATTCCCATGATAATTTTTAATGGGTTTTATCATATTTTGGATTTGAGTAACAAAACATTACGCTAGTTCTAATAAGTACCACATTAAATAATAATTGACAGCTCTATGAATACACTATACCTCAAAAGTTTATTGTGTTTATTATTGTTTTTTTAAATTAAATATTAATAAAGAAGTTAATCCTTTACGGGATTTAGCCAGAACATATTACATTGATCAAAAATGACATTACAGGCATTTATAATGTTACAAAATATTTCAAATAAATGCTGTTCTTTTGAACTTTGTATTATAAGAATCCTGAAACAAAAATGTATTGTGCTTTTCACAGAAAAGTTGAGCAGCACAACTTTTTTCAGCATCGATTATAGAAAGAAATGTTTCTTGAGCACCATATTTGAAATTGTAGTAATATTTCACAATATTACGGTCATTTTGTTCAAATAAATGCAGCCTTGGAGAGCATAATTAAAAAAACAAAAAAAAATTTTTTTTTTGGTTTGTTAGAATATTTATCCACACAACTTCAGGGCCTTTTTTATAACTATAAACCTAGGATGTGCAAATAAAATTGAGTCAGATGGACATATAAATAGAAGAATTACTACATTTGAGTCGTATGAAACATTTCCACTGATATTGCTTTCAGTGTGATAAGTTGATAGTTTTCCATTAAGGGTACAAGCAACATCACAGCGATCCTATAGTAAATGGCATTCACTAAAAAGGATCACAGCTGAGCTACTGTTTGATCCATACTCTCATCTGCAAAGATCATCTAAATGTCAGGTCAAATAGTGAATTAAACTATTGCTCCTTTCCATGAAAGAAAATAAATGAGTTCCCTATTGACACAGGGCTTTTAAAAAAACATGAAGGCATCGACTTCACGATAACAATCTTCCTCAGAGACAAAGCATCTGGGCTGATTCCAGGCATGTTTAACAAGTGTTACATAACACAGAATCCTACTAGCTGGCAATCACTAATAATCAAATAGCATCACTAGGTTTGGCCAGCGAGTGTTTACTTTGAGGCGCAATGTGACATGTGCTGATTTAGCATGAAGCTAACATGCTAACCTCTGCTAAAAAGAGTCCAGACAAATAAAACTGACACCATACGCTGGACAAAACATCATCAAAAGTGATAACTGACTTGTATTTTATTTCAAAATTGTAACTTTACTTGATAAATAGTAAAAAATCCTCCACCATTCCATCTTAGTTTTTGTCAGCATACACACATCTGAAGTTCTGTGATAACTCCACGTATAATCCTGGAGAGGTTTCTTTAACAATACAAGAACATACAGTCTGTTCACTTGCCGTATTTGGTGTATTTGTTCCTGTGTGGGCCTAACCGTGAATTATTTCTGGACAATTACATCAGAATAAAGTTCTAAACTCATATTTAAAAAGTGAATTGTTCATGTTCATAAATGGTCGCTTTTGTAAGAACCCATTCAGAAAATAATATACACCCTATTGATGAAAAGAATGCATTGTGAAAATGTCAGGTTATTTTCATGACTGAGGCCTTTCTACTGTTACTCAGTGATTTGTATACAGGCGAGATAATTACAGTATCAATTTAATTGGGTGTTACCACTCAATACCATCAACTTTAAACTCTTGTGTTTTCATATCTGACAGCTCGTATTAGCAACTGTAACCACACCTCAATTTATTCACCTAATCACATGTGAGCCAGGATGACTGGACACTCCAGTTTAACCTGACAGACTAAGACTTTAAAGACCTGCCTCCATATTATGTGTAATAACAGTAATGATGTATGCATTCAACATTAACTGTACTCATCTAAGTGCTGCAAATTAGAGCTATTAATGGGTATTTAACATTTTACACTTAAGCAGTTTGAACCTTTAATTACAGCAATTAGATTTATTCTCTTTCAGTTTTGGTCACCAAATGAAGAACTTCTAGTTACAAATGTAGAATACATGTTCTTGCTCTCTCTCTTTCTCTAAAACCTATAAACATTGTGGATCCTCGTATTACATTACCTCAGATAAAAACAAACTCCATATGTCCCCAATCTATTTTACTTCTATCTCAGGAACATCATCAGATTGTCATGTGTAACGAGTCCCTTCTGTTGCGCATTTGCAATCTCTGAAAAATAAGGCGGAAAACATTTTTATCACTGTAATGGAAAATAAGAGGTTTTATGGGGCCACACAAACAGATGTAACACACACCATAAGCCAAACCAACTAATGTAAACAATCAGCTGCCACATTGTTCCACATAATGCGGCCGTTTAGAGCGCTATTAGTTTGAACAAAGATTTCTAAAACCACTTCCCAGTAGCCCGGTGCTCATTTCATGTAAGCGTTGTTACATTTTATAAAATAGAAGAAAAAAAAATAATCTTGGCAAAATAAATACACATTATATGTACATTTAAAGCTATCATTTATCCCAAACAAATGCATAGTAAGGAAAATAAACAACTATGGAAGAAATCGATATCCGACCTGTCCTCTTGCCAGGAAAAATACAGCATTTGTACCACTTATTGCGTTTCAGTAAAACACAGGAATTAACATAAAGTAGTTCAATCAATCTTTAGATTGTGCTCTTTCAAACATTTCCCCTACATAAAGCAAATCTTCGTCAGAATCCTCTTCAAAACATATCATAGTTTGGACTTCATCCAACTCTTTGGTGTTCTGAAGCTACATTTAATTTTCTAATTACACGGCGGCTCCTGCACAAATTTCTGAAGCTCTGTTTCTTATCAAGTGCTGCTTTTAAAAGACATTAATTCATTGTGACTCAGTGTTTGTGGATCACATTCTCATGACTGTTCTGCAGTTTGGTTCTACAACCAAGACCACAGTGCATTTTATGACTTACCTTGTGATACAAGTATGAGTAGCCATTTACAGGAATATTCTGGGTTCAATAAAAGTTAATCTCTAATAAACCTGTGGCATAATGTTGATTACCATAAGTTTTTTTTTTTTTTTTTTTTTTTACAATGATTTACAATAGAAGTCAATGGGGCCAATCTTGTAAACGTCAAAGTTCTCAATGTTTCAACAGTATAGCCACAAAATCAAACTTATTTGTGTGTTTAACATGATCAACATTATGCCACAAATGAAGTCAATTAATCTTAACTTGTATTCAATCTGGAATATTACTTTAGAGAAGATTAAAACTGCCCACAAGTTCTTGAACGTTGTACATTTTACATGGCGCCTCCATTCTACAAGGTAAAAAAGGCACATTAAAAGTAGTTCATGTCATAAATGATGACCTCAATGTATGCAGACAAACAAATAAACAAACAGACAAACAAACATGTCAAAAGAATGTCCCATCTGGCAAATGAGACAAGTTCTCATCAATTAGCTGGTTTTATGACCACAGGAGCCGCACTGACAGCAGGGTTTGGTCCCATTGTACCTGATGAACTGCCAAAACCCAAGATTAACCAACACACCCAAATCCTAATTAGTATCATCAACAGAGGTCCTGATAGCCCTCCTGCAGCACCGTCAGAACAACGAGAGCCGGCGGTTCTAGTTCTGGTGTCTTTTCATGTGGAGGGCCAGGTGGTCCGATCGGGAGAAGCAACGGCTACATACGGCGCACTGGAAAGGTTTGGCCCCTGTGTGCTTCCTGAAGTGGCGCGTTAGCTCGTCAGAGCGGGCGAATCGCCAGTCGCACCCCTCCCATGAGCACTTGTATGGCTTTTCGCCTGCAACAAAACAGGCCAACACAGGTTGAGGGGAGAACACTACCAAAATTTGATGAGATAGAATGCTGTGTACAAGCGTAATAATGGCAAGAAAAGCTCTTTCTGTAGAGTCACACTCAATAACACAAAATAAGACTGACAGTAGTCGACATCTGAAGTGGATCAAAAAAGTTCATCAAAGTTGTCCTAAGACAAGAACGCATTTTGGTTTTAGGTTTTAGGACAACTTTGATGAAAAGTTTTGATCCACTTCAAATGTTGACTTACTGGAGTCTGGTTTACCAACAAATGTCAAATCTGGTTGTTTTCAGTGAATCAAATCAATGCAACACAAGCACTGTTGTACCTTTAATGACCCTTATGAGCCAGTCCTTTTAATGAATTCATTCAAAATGACTCAAGTAATTCAAGTAATCACTCTTATGAATCCTTCACCATATCTGGGACTTCAGTTCATCACTTCAGTTGGAAAAGATAAGTTTTAGTTATATTTAGAAGGTTCCTTGTCAAATTTTCAGGATTTTCCTGTGAAAAAATTGGCGGACTAAATGGACTAGATGACTCTAACTGAAAACTTGTGAATTCTGTAATCTCTGGATTTATAACTAACAAATATTTTTCATATTAAATGATATGTTGTTGTCATATGTGACAGCAATACCACACTGAGAATTGTGTGAACAGCTCTGATTTTGTGTGATAATGTTCATCAAATGTCTTACCTGTGTGAGTACGTAAATGGGCCTTCAAATGTGAGGACTTGGTGTAGACCTTCTTACATCCTGATGCATAAGAATACAACAAATGTTAATACATACCATAACTTTTAAGCTCATATACATTATATAAATATTATTGGGATAGTTTGCCAAAAGCTTAATATTCTGGCTTTGAACAACACAAGGGTGAGGAAATTTCCATTTAGGGGTGAACTACACTTTGAACTAACACGCTGGCCAGCTCTGACTTGTCCAGTAGCCTCATATACAACGTCAAATGGTTTCACCATTGTGTCCTAAGCCTCTTAGTCAGTCTAAGTCCAACCCAGAGACCGGTAATTGCCTGAGGTTTAGTCATGTCAGTTCGCAATATCTATTCAACAACATTAAATCATCTGAATAGTGACTTAAGCCTGCCCTGCGTCATATGGACTATGTGGAAAAAGCAGTTTCCTTTTAAGGCCTTGAATGTTATTTTCCAAATAAAGTGCATACTATAATCAGAAACTAAAGTGTCTAGATGCTAAATTCAATCTCACCTGGTACATCACAGTGATGTATTCTCCTTTTTTCTAGATCGGGATTGTTTCTGCGGTTGTATTGGGCAGGTACTGCTTGTGTTTGGCCAGAAAGTGCTGGTCCAGGGGTAAGACCTGCCATTTTAGACGCCATGCTGGCAGCATATGACGGAGGTGGAGATAAGTTCTGTATGAGTTCTTTCCTCCTGTCCGGGCTGCCCGGTTCTGAGTTTGGAGGGGAGGGTGGTAGATAGGCCGCCCTCTTCTGAAGATACTGACCAAACTGGGTAGGTAGTGAATATCCACTGTTGCTCATATTACAATGCGGCCGTTCTGCAATCTGGCCGGGGTGTGTGTGAATGCCGTTATATGTTGGCATCGGAGGGCATGTGGCATTGTGGGAATCTGTGCAAGGGTGGCCACCATTGGGCTCGAGCTCCGAATTCAACAGCTGAAAAAGTGGAACATCTGGGAATTCGTGGGACGGCGTCTCATGCTTGACGTAAACATTGCTACCCATTTCCGTAGCTGGGCTGTAGAGGTTTGTGTACTCTGCATGCGTAACGCTGGGTGCAACCGAACCGTGGCAACTTGAGTAGTTGAAAGACGAATGCAGAGGTTCTGTCTTTATCTGAGGCGCCGCGGACCTCACGGGTCTACACATGCCGGTCCGTAGGTAGGTGACGTCCGGTAAAAAAACATTCATGTTTATGCTGTATGGCGTGCCTTGGTCCATCGTGAGGGAACTGTCTTGACAAAACTTCTTATGGTCTGACAACGTGTGAAACTGAGGCGGCACCCATCCATCCATGTTTCTTTTGATCTGAGGAAACAGAAAAATGGGTTTTCATTCACAACAAAAACACAGAGTACATGAACAGAAACAAGTTTGTTGTTTCAACAATCCTTGAAAATATAGCAAAAATCTAGGTTTAGGTGATTGGCATGTCCCCATTAGCCAAACGCTGTATCTGTAATCTTGCTGTATTCTACGCAAATATTTCATTATGTTATTGTTTTACCATTGTCTGATTCTTTATTGGGCTTTTTAAAAGCACGAATGTGTACACAACACAGTTCAGGATGGTTGCTCTGTGAAGGTTTCGGGTCTCTGTGTGCATTCTTATGGTGTCATTAGCATGATACTCTACAGTCATTAGTCACATGGTATTTATCACTCAGCTGATTAGTTTAAAACATTGCATACATCCAGTCAAGCAACTGTTATTGACATGGCAACGTTAATGTATAGCCTTCTTCACTTATTATATATAACCCTCTGGCATAAATCCTTTAAGCCCTCAAGTAAACAATGCAGAAATTCCTGAGAATTTCAAGACAAGGTTAGAGGAATGCATCATCAATCTGACTGACTTTTTTTGTCCAGTGTGTTCACATGTATATCCACACTCTTAAAGTCAAAGATCAGCTCAAATGTATTACAATTTCTGCCATTTTCAAGTCAGCTTGAGTGCATCTCTAAATACTCAAGCTTGTTGCTACCTTACACTGAAGAAGGAACCCCCATACAAACTCTCTCTCTCTCTTTTTCTGCCATCCATAAATTAGGAAATACTCCATCTGAATTTAGAGCCTACAGCTGCTCTGCTGTTATGGAGTTGTCAGATTAAGGTCAGCGCAGAGTTCGGCACAATTCATCCAGCATGTTTCATACATACAGTATAATGCACTGGAGAACAGAACACCATTACAAAACATTACTGTGAAATAGAAGCTGTTCAGCGATTATATTATGTTTTAGATCAAAAGCATAAACAACACAGGCATTAGGGAAAGCTTGCAACCCAGCAATGTTTACCAATGTAACATGCGATTACAGATTCACTTTACCAGAATGTGATGCTTTGATGGAGTGTCATTAAATCCACTGTTATCGTCCTCTCTCAATGCCTCGTTCAGTTCTTAGAGGTGTTTTATTCTAGCCGTGGTTCCTGCTCAACAAAGCGTTGCCCATAACCGCATGTCCTCAGCTGAAATAAACTGGAGATCACGTCATTCAATATGCCGCAAATGAGAACGACACAACAGCCAGCCAGAGATGTCAAGCGCTTTACGCGTTTGACAAGAAGACAAATTACGCAACTGCCTCGTTTCAATGCCTCAAAACGGGGCGGGGCTTTGTCATCATACATTTAATAATTCACCCAAACAGGTTTTCAGGATCTGCAAAGAAAATAAAAATAAATGAATGAATAAATTAATAAAAAAATAATAGTAATAAAAAAATATTGGAATGCACTGTAATAAAAAAAACCGCCCATTTTAGCTATTAAAAATATTAGTACTTATAAAACCACAGATGTAACCTGAAGTTTAGCAAAATTGGCCTCTACAGCAACAGTGACAAAGAGTTTCCAGCATAAGGACACAAAACACTAAAATAACATAACTGCCACTTAAATAATGCAGGAAAATGAACTAAAATTAAAATAGAATTCAACACTCCAGTTAAGATAAACGTAAGGATCTAGAGGAATATCAGGATATTTTTGGCCTGAAAGCTGGTATACCGTGAAAATAAATAAATAAATGATAATAAAACCTTTTTATAATAATAAAAACTATTTATACCAATTTAAAAAAGTGTAGCCTAATAAAAAAATCTATCTATCTATCTATCTATCTATCTATCTATCTATCTATCTATCTATCTATCTATCTATCTATCTATCTATCTATCTATCTATCTATCTATCTATCTATCTATCTATCTATCTTTTAATTTTTTAATAAAGTGAGACTAAATATCTGAAATTGCTTACCAAAATGTTTGTTAAATTAATGGCCTTATCATCTTAACGTTATAAATTATAATGCTGTTTCAACTAACAACGCTTGAAGGTAATCAGTCAAGGTAAGCCAAACAACTAAAACTATTCTGCTGTGTTTGACTGATGAGATCCTTAATTCATGTAAATACAGTATGGAATTCAATGGAATGGGTTAATTCCCATTTATTCCCCTCTCCCTCTCTTTCTCTTTCTCTCTCTCCCTTGGGCCATATGTGCTGGTATGCAAAACTGCTTGACTGCACTGCAGCTGCCTGTGTGGATTGCGTGTTCTATGCCAACATGCTAGGAGAACTGTTGAAGTAGGCAAAGTTGCTGCCAGGGACAAATATCAGGAATGTTTTGATTAAAATAGCACACGATCATAAACGATCACTTGGAATACCTTAGTAGGCTGATTTGTGATTTTTTTATATCACTTATGGAAAATGTAGTTAATAAAACCTGTTATGCTGTAAAAAATGTCCAAAATAAATCAATAAAAAATGTACAGTCACAGGAATTTAAACAGGCTTGTTTGCCTGACTGAATGATTGTGGCAGGATATATTCATGCTCTAGTTAAATATGTAGAAAACCCCAATTCCATACATCAAAATGTTGCTGATTGGTAAATCCGTGCATGAAAGTTTCATTTTATTATGAAAGGAAAACAATATTCCAAAAACTGAAACATACAGTAGGCCCACAGTATGTGTTAGCATGACAAATGAATTGTGATGTCGAAATAAAGGCCGTTCCCATCATTCATTTGTGAAACTGCATTGTACTGCTTTACAGAAGTATTTGAAAACCAAACATAGGTATATAAGGAAAACAAAGACACATGTTGGACAGGTTTAAAGATTCGCACTAGGGCCGGACAAACCACTGAAATGAACAATGTTACAGAGTGATACAGTTTTGTGAAGTTCGACCTGGTTCCCTGAAAAACTGTTATTGATTCACATTTGCAGCATTAATTGGATACTATTTCTGGGTAAAATATTCTGACAGTAGGCAAGGTCACCCAAAAATTACAATTCTGTCATCATTTTTCACCCTCATCTCATTCAAAAACATGACTTACTTTCATCTATAAAAATTCTCTCTCTCTCTCTCTCTCTCTCTCTCTCTATCTATGTCTATCTCTCTCTCTCTCTTTTGGTGAAAATTATTGGAGTCCAATATTGTTTTGGACCCCAACTATTTTCATAGTGTGGACAAAAAAGTTCATTTTAATGGTTTGACTCCACTAGGCGTTTGTTGAATTATAGAAAGCATGCTTTCATTTAAAATACTTCTAAAATACAGATTTTTAATTCATTTTGTTGAAGTGTTTGTCATTCAGTCTATTGTGACATTATTTGTGACGTATATACACAGAATTTTTTTTTTTTTTTTTTTTTGCCATGCCTATGCCACATTGGCAAATGTTAAATCAAGATCCACTAAACCTAGTTATGTATTGAATGCGCATCAAAGGCAAGTATTTTCTGTTGCTCATTAGAGAATTTAAGGATCATAGCAGCCAGGGAGCATCTGTTGATGTTGGCACACAGACATCAGCATATGAATGCAAGTAATTTGTGTTGCATGTCATTAAAAACTCAGAATATGTCGACAGTTGGATGCCAGACTTTAGAAAATGCAAAATATGTGAGTGAGCATCTACCATACTTGAATTAATAAACTCACATGACTAAAAACTGTTTACCACAGATGAATTGTGAATTATTATTGTTTTGAATTTTTCAGGTTAAAATCATAGTAACTAAAATGCCATCTATAATGCAAATAGGTAGTATTTTAACACAACATTGGTGACATTTACATTGTGAGCTCTTTGGTGTTTTGAAAGTATTTGCATTAAGTGGTCAAATTCTCTCAAGCTCTACAATAAACACTGTCATGCACAAGAAAAGATATGTGATCCTGAATTTTTCTCAAAAGGATTGATTTGATCACCAATTGCATTCATATTCTGATATATATATATATATATATATATATATATATATATATATATATATATATATATATATATATATATATATATATATAAAACAAGTTATAATGTCAAATGTAAAGTTATAGTTTTAAAGGGTGAGGTGTGTCAGAAAGCCCACATTGTCAGTGGAATTATGGGTGGCTTACTGAAAGAGCTTTTTAAGATAACATTTAATGCTTGATGGCAACTACTAAACTACTTAATCCATGTGAGTATTTGTGTTCATGTGACATGTGAACTAGCACACAGACAGAAAAAATTGAAAGTGAGATATGTGAATTACCTTTAGTTGATAAATATGGGCTTCAGTGACTTTCTAATCATGTAAATTAGACAAGTACAAACTATTGGGACACAACTATATTGAGGGTTAACTATATAAAAATACTAACAGACTGTTTAGACTTCTTTGGTGAAAAAAAAGAAAGAAGGCATCTATTAAGGACTGCATCTATCAGATTAGGATTTATGAGCGAATAGGCATTTCTGTTACAAAACAATAACCATATAAAAAATAATGTAAGTTCAGTCCAATTTCTGTACAAAAGTGTAGTTGCTACCATTTTGTAGATTTTTGATCTTTCAAATTCACCAAGCTAGAAAAACTGTGATTAAGAAGCTGTTAAAACAAAATTACGATAACCTGTAGTAAGAAAAGCAATCATGTGAAAATAATTTTGGGGTTTCCCACAGTCAGACTATAAAACCTTTTCACTAGTACTAAAGCCAGACAAATGGTGAGACTTAATTCTTAGACTTACTGTTATTGCTTTTCCACCAAAATAATGTAATTTCTTTGAGGATAATGTTATAATGTGCAGCAGTGCTGCATTTAGCACTTCCGGTTTCATCATTCTGAAGTCAGTGGGTTTACTGAATGGGTTTTTGTTAAAAATGGCTGAAATAGGTTCTGTGATTAACACAAGCTAAAAATATTTAATGTTTTATTATTCACTGGCAGGAAATATATCATTAATACCACATTTGTTATTTTTTGCTTGGAAAATATTGTTGTTAATCTATCCATCTAATACCATATGAAATGTAAATCTCCCAGGAGTGGATGAAAAGATAATTAGTACTTCTTTCGTTAACAAGTGGCTAAATGGAACAACAGAGGTTATGCTATTGTGCTTTTTTAATTTTATAATTATTATTCTTTTTTTTTTTCTTGAGGGAACAACGGTGATGCTAACTTCTGGGTTGGCCTACAAAAATATGTCCTCAGTGTAGCACTCTATAAGCAACTGGATTTTGTCAAGAGGTTTGGTTGAACTAGTTAGCCTCTGCTGGTGGATACCATGACTACATGTGAGCCATGAACTGAGTTTCCATCAGCAAACATTGCAGCCAGCAAACAATTTACATGAGAAGAATAAATACTATTTTATAGAACACTGCAGGTTTTAATATATAGAAAGTAATACACAAGAATCATATTCTCTGAGTAAAGGAGGAGATTAATTTTTTTTTATTGAAAATAATTAAAAAGTAACAAAAGTAAGACATCAAAATACACAGTTGCAAATATATAAGGCAGACTATATGTTATATACATTGCATAGCAGTAGTTAAATTTGAATTGGAAATTCAAGATGAATTTGACACAAAAATATAAGAAAATAATGCACTAACAAAATTTAGTAAAAGGTGTTATAAGATACTAAACTCATAAAAATTTATATAATGTAATATAATGTAATAGCCTTATCACTTGCAAGAGTACACGAAGCAATAATGCTAAGGACATGAAGTGAGGAAAAGAAGGGGTGGTTTTCAAAAATCTGCACTTATGAATAAAAAATTGACCATAACAAAGAAGGTTGTTAATCAAGTAATGTTGCATACAATCTTTTTTAAACACTCCAAACTTAACTTGCTTATAGGTAAGAAGGTTAACATGGATACAGTATTGACACAGGGCATTCTGTTATGAGAAAGAAGTGAGAAAGAATCCCTTTGAGCAATAATACAATGCTTCTAGGAATGGCATTTACAACTGTGTGAAACTCTTGAGGAGGACTTACACATTTTCCCCTAATAAACACCAATTATAGCACAGACCAAAATAAATGTAACATGAACAAGTTAAATATGATCAGAAATGTCAAGCGGTTTTCACACAAAATTAGTTTTTTAACGTCTGGCGTCTACTTCGTTGATTTTTGTTTACACGTACGGGATTCTACGAAAATATGAATAATCTTAAACGCTCCCTTAAGGACAGAGATTATTACTGTTATGAAGTAATATTATTTTATCTCCCTTCTTACCGGAAGCGGTTAACATGTGGTAGGCTATACTTCAAAAAGGCCCGACGGACTCACAAATTAAATGAGAAGAATCAGCATCCAAAAGAGATCTGCTCTTCAGTTTTTTCTGAGTGAGAAAACATAACTCAGCGTGAGGTAACTTACAATGTTATTGGAAACGCTTTCTCTGTGTTAATGTTGTAGGCCTATGCAATGACAGTTCTGTAATTAATTTTGTAAGGGGCGTCTTATATAGCCTAGATTCAAATAACACCTTCAGCCATGGCATTGTCACCCTTAAGAGTTTCTTTACATGAAATGGGGAAAATTTGATCTAGACCACGGGGCTCGTCAGGGTCAATCTCACTGTAGTGTCAGCTCACCACCTCTAGATGGCATTGTTGAGTCGCCAGTCATCTGATATCTAACTCTTAATATGATTATCACATAATATTCTATTCTCCTTTAAAGTTTATTATTATTATTATTAATTAGTAGTAGTAGTAGTTGCTGAATGACTCAAAGTGTAAGTAGCATTATAATAGCCTACTAAATTATGTAGTGCTGTAGTTATTTATTTACTTGATACAGTAAAAAAAATAAATTCAAGTGTGTGACTTTTAAGCCCTTTGAAGTGCTTCTTTGAGCATAATGTAAGTTGTTGTAATAATTTACTGATTTGAATACATTGTTAGGGCTGCAATGTGCTGTCAGAATGCTATCGAATTGAATTTGCAAATGAGGGAACCAGATCTCTCTAGGGTAGCCCATTAAGGTATGAAAAAGTTTTGATCCAATTATGTTCTCCCCCGTGCGTTACAATCATCCTTGATTGTGTTACAACAGATGACAATACACACTCCATCGGTTTGTCTTTGTCTGTGCATTTTATTTGACACAGATTCATTTCCTTCTGATCTTTGCAATCATTTACACAACATTATTTTTGCTTGTTTGTAAGAGAGAACACAAGTCTTATGTTGCTCTCTGGGGAAAAGTTCAATATAATTAGTTAATTAAATGGATTAATTTAATTACAGTAGCTCTGGAAACATTCATCAACATAATTGTTCTTCTTGCTCCAATTTAATGATTGTTTAAGTGAAAACAAGTCCGTTTCAAATGTACATAATACTTCCCTACATGCCCTCCGCCCCTCGCCGCCTATTCATTTTCCCTCTCTGATCCTCATCGCACAAAAGCCTGTCGGTGTTTGTTTGATTTTCAATAATACAGCATCGCTGAAACCAAACATTTATTACAACAATTTAATTTAACCTCTCAACAGGCTTTTACAAGACGACCTGAGGGATAGTATCAGTGAAAGGCACTCAGTGTTCAGTTATTAATCTCCCACCGCCGTTGGCCCTTTCATAAAAGGTAAGTATTATCCAAACTCCAAACATACCACTGCCATTCAAGCTGTCTCAGATTTCATCGCAATGTGGACCAGATAGAGTTCAATTTGTCAGTGCAGGACAAAATAATAAAAGATAATTTCGGCTAATCTGCCCAAGGAATGTGGAGCGTTTGATGTAGACATTGGTGGATCTTCAGTTGAAATAATTGCATATTGACTCAGTCGGGACAGTTGGCACAGGTTTGCTCATCGGTGTCTTACAGGTGTTCTCCTTGCTAGACAACCCATCCCTTGTTTATGAGAGAGAGAGAGAGAGAGAGAGAGAGAGAGAGAGAGGATTTACCTGATAGCAGAAAGTGTATCCAAATTCAAAGAAACAAGATAGTTAAAAAGTGTAAAGTCTGGTAGTGATATTATGGTCTCCTGAAAATCACAGATTTTTATTTTAAAGGTACCTCCTATTAGCTATATGAACTGTTTTTATGAGGTATGTGCCTGGAATTTAACAAAATGCACGAATGGACTAATAATTCCCTGTTTTTCCCCTCAGTACAAAACAGATTTAAAAACATAAAATAAAAAGCCATTTCTGTGTACACTATTATCATATACATTCAGTTATACAGATAATATGATCATCTGAAACGTGATATGTTATGTATAGTACTGTAATTATTATAAAAATGTTAAATATTAGAAAACCTCTGTTTGTCATACTGTTTTTGTTCACATGAAGGAATAGGTCAACCAAAATCTTAATTTTGCAAAACATTTACTCACCCTCGGGCCATCCCCAAGATTTAGATGAGTTTATTTCGTGATCAAAATAGATTTGAAGAAATGTAGCATTAAATCACTTGCTCACCAATGATCCTCTGCAGTGAATGGGCGCCATCAGAATCAGAGTCCAAACAGCTGATAAAAATATCACAATAATCCACAACTTGACTCCAGTCCATCATTTCATGTCTTGAGAAGCAAAAAGCTGCGTGTTTGTAATAAACAAATCCATCATGTACTGTATGGCCTGAGGGTGAGTCAGTTTTCATCAAATTTGTATTTCTTCCTGAAATTCCATTGTGCGCATTGATACCCACTCAAGAAAGTTTCTTCAGGAAATGATTATTCATAAATTGAGTGTTGAAACAGTAAGCTCAATTTGTGTGCTTATCACTAACTCATTGTTTCAAAACAATGTATTTACGTCTTTGAGCGGTTTGTATATTTAAAGCAATTAAGGAACAGCACAGCAATGCTTTAGTCAAACATACAAAGCTTATCTACTCCAGCATAACGAGTTTCACGCCGCTACATGGATAAATATTTGTAAGCCTCATGGAGGACGTTTTGTAACCAAAAAAGCGTCAAATCAAGAGAACATCTGTCCAATTGCTGCATCAAACAAATAAGATTATAATGCTGTAACATTCACTGAAGGCTCAGATCATTATGCTTCTATTCATCTGTGAGATTGGAGGAAACAGTTGCCAGTTTTGGGGGCAGCAGGAAAAAATACCCTACACAACAGATGTTAGGTGTTGAAATAGCTTACACTGGCCCCAAAAAGTATTTAGACACTTAAGCCACACTTAAATTACCAAATCATATTTTATTCAGCCAAATGGCATCTGCAAGCAAATGATTTTCTCAGAACTGACATTCTCAGACATTTCTGCAATTACTTTTAACCAGATGGCGGATGCCTTCAAGTTCACACAGGTGTCCTAGCAGAGGAACCAGGTGTCCTGTCTTAACTTTGAACATTATTGAGCACTATTGTTGTGTTATTTAAAACCTAACAGTCTTTTTAATGATGCATTTACTGTTAAGTCGATAATTATGCTCATGACTGATATCTGATTAATGGCTGATTAAAAAATTTGTAAACAATTTTGCACAAATTCAAAACAGAAACACTTATAACTGAAAATGTAATTAAATGCTGCAAGTATTTAGGAATCATAAAATAATGTAAATTATAAAAAATAGACATTCATTTAGAGTTTTACTGATTTCGCATTTTATTTTAATTCTGAGAGTTTTTAAAGATTAACTTTAAGTGATCATTGTAAAATAAGCAAAATGCAAATATCATTTTCATTTTGAACAGATTGCATCGGTTATCAGTTAAATATCCAGTATAATTAATCTAACATAAAATCTAACATCAGTTGATATAACCATTTGCTTGAATTTTGGGTTGTCTTTCTTAAAATATTTCTTGGTTTGACATGCAGTGACGTTCATTTTCGAGTGTGACTTCTAAGTGTCCAAAGACATGAGGGATGCTATATCATTTACTTTAGAGATTTTATTACTCAGAATTTATAGGACTGTTGGCTAATTCATTTAAAAACCCACCCTCACTGCTGTTTATTTATCTCATTTAGAGGCAGTATTGTGTAAAATACAGTATATGAGCTGTATATGAGAATATATAAGAGTAGCTTGTATCTCTTTAGCTGCTGCATTCCGAGCCATTAGCTGATCTGTCCACACCTTCTCCTGTTTAGTCATTGGCCAGATTCCTTCAGAGCAGACCACTAATCACAAGACAAAGCTGTCTGAATTAGCCTCTGTCTACCCCTCCATTCCCTTCACTCGTTTCCTGTTCGGCTTCAAGTACATGCACTGATTTGCCTATTATTATTCTCTTTATTGTGGTGCTAATGAATTATTTGACCAACAGTATTATTTACTGTCATGTGAAATGCACTTGTTAAGCCCTGAAAGTTATGTGGAATGCTATGATAAAGCTAAGCCTCTTCTGGCTGATCAATAACATCTGAACAAAGGGGCACCTTCACCATTAAAGCCATCGGTGTCTGGCAAAAAACAGATCTGCCAATCAATGGACTGCTCCAAAGGCATCTGGTTAAACATGTTGTGCATTCCTAGAGAAAAAGGGGCAAATGAATGAGGTTTTATTAGAAGCACTGATACAACAACCTCTTTAAATAGATTCCAGTCTACCCTGGGAAATGGCTCAGTGTTATTGTTCTGGATTGAGTGTAATCAGATATATATGACACACTTCTTGAATGCACTGTATGCATTTGCACACTTAAGCCACACTTAGAATGTATGTTTGTCTTAGCAAAATATTATAGAAGGACATTCATTTGTGCATATTGTATAAATACTTGTTTATTTTTTGTTATAATTGTATAATATATTATGTTATATTAATATCTTCACTAATATCTTTGTCTATGTCAGCTTTTATTATTGGAAACATTAAGCACCTTGTATGCATTACAGCATTTAATCATGCAGGCTAGTATTCCACTTAAATAACACAAGCAGTGATCTATCAAATAGCCATCCAATGAGAAATGATCACAGCGGGACATACATTAGGCTGCATTATTTTAATTATTGTTCCATCACAGGTCAGAAGAACAAAAGTTCCGGAGTACAAAACTCGCCATGTTTCTTGATCGCTATCCATTTGTTGAGTTTTACCTGGGGGCATCTTACCTTCTCCTCATAATTAAGAACACTTTAGTATCAAACAGTACAGAGGTTTCTTCAGAGGTATTAATTGGGACTTTATTTATGCAGATCCCTTGAAAAATTTGCATAAAATCTATTCCACAGATGGCTTTATGGGAGTAATGAATGTGCAATGCTGGTAAAACATCTGGTTCATCATAACAATGCTTGTCCTTTGAAAAAAAAAAAAATGAAGACGCATTTGTGGAAACGTGCCTTCTACTTTGTTTTATACAAGTTTAAAAACATAGCAGGAACAATCAGGTTAAATTAGGTGACTTTTTCCATTTTTTGAAATGCAAATAAATGAAGAAAGATATATATATATATATACTTCTTCTTCTTTTTGTTTTGAAATACTTTACATTAAAGCTCAATTTGATTGTTTTATTAAAATGATTATTTAATGTTAGTGCAAGAGACTTCAGGTGTATAGTTTTAACTAATAGATTTTTTCCATCCAGTTCCTCAAAAGCCTTGAGAATATTGAAAGTTTTGTTTAAAATGCTACTGAATCATTGAAATCTAAAAGGCACGTAGTCTAAAAGTAGACAATTAGCTCAAACTATCAAAACTAACTAGTGGCTGAAAATACAATAGTTTTCTGTCTTTCCTTAATTTCTATATACACTCATTTTGTAATAAATCTGAATGTATTATGAACGAACAACAGCATATGTATAAGTTAAGCTAGAATAATAATCATTTACAAAATGTGTTGTTCACTGAGCCTTTTTGTTTAGTGTTACTTTGTTTTTTGTTTTTTTTGCAACTCTCAAAGAAATCCACAGTGCAAGCAAACACCCTTCTTTTGGCGGCCGATGCACTACTTGGCACGCAGCCCCAAAATGTGGATCGTTTCTGGGCATTCAGCAAGATTTCAAACGGGGGGCGCTGTGCTCTCATCCTCCGCCAGATACAAGGTCACTGGAGTATTGATAAATCACACAGCTGTGATTCCCCCCTGACAGCTCAAACTAACATCAACCTGGATGGGAAAGAACAAAAGACCATCAAGCGGCCCTTTTCTTGACACTTTTATTCAATCACGGCCAGATTGCTTACGACAGCAGCAGCAGCTGTTTTGTCTTCATCTTTGCCCATTTGATAAAGTGTGTCAAGTCATATTTTTGTAAGTATTTCACGTCACCCCTGCTGCGTGAATGCGGCTCCCGTTTGGCATATGTATTCCACATGAGGGGATCATCAAATGGGTCAGGGTTTAATGACATCCCATCCAAGGTCATCAGCCATCTAAAAGGGAAGCTGCCACAAAGCTACAAGCTGAGGGTCAAAGATAAGAGCACGCTTGGAGATATCGCAGATAAAAACCAGAAAATTAAACAATGAGGGAACGCGGGAATGCTTTGATTGTGTTGTTCGGTGCGATTGTTATTTTGGGTGCACCAATTCACAGAGTGTCGATGTTAACCTTGTCCTCTCAGGATAGAGGTTACTGATAGGACTAACACATTGTTTGTTTTAGAGCTCCTAGGAATGGGATTTCCATTCCCTGTTCGGGTCCAGTTATAGATTGCATTTGCAGCAGTTGTTTTGTAAGGGTGATGTGTGATCACAATTACAGATGATTGAATGCTCTCTGATGGGGTGAGTGAGAGGTGAAATGACAGAGGGTCAAAGTCTTGTGAGAATATCATTTCTGTTGGCTAAAGTACTTATATGAGACATTTCCTACCAGTGGGTGGTGCTGAAAGCTGTATTGTTTTGGGGGATTCTCATGCTTTATTCAGGGATTTGTGTTTGAAGAGACGAATGAAACCGGTCTAATGATTTTTTTTTTTTTCCTTTCTGAATCACTTTCAAAGTTTGATTAATGTTTCCAAAGACAAACACTCGCTCATGTTAACCACAGTATGGCTGCCCAAACTTGAAGCAGCCTTGAAGTGGTGCATAGTGTTGCTAGCAGTTTTTTATGTTCCCAAACTCGAAAACAAACAACACTTTTTAAGCCTCCAACAACATGAAACAGTGTCTTTGAACACTAGTGATTAATTAAGTTTAAATGGTCAAACATGCAATCTGGAAAGCATACACCATTTAGCAGGTGGGGACAACTTACTCTTAAGTTGGACAGAATCCCAGTTTTATACTCAATGTAGAATCGCTCAACTCACCACAAAAACAGATGCACTGTCCATATGCTCACCTCCAGAGAGGGAGGATTCAAGCAGCCGATCTCGTTCAGGTTAAGAGATGAATGGCAATCAGTCATTACTCCCCTGATATCCCCTCTGTTTAGACTCTTGGATTGCTCGCCAATACTTTCATTTTTTTCATTCTGCTCTTTAGCATTTCAAAGTCTTGACTGTGTTTAGAGAGAGCCTGTTGTGTGTGTTTTCTATAACTTTAACTTTATTATAGATATCTACTACTTTTATTATTTGAATTATTTTTGAATAACACTAAACAGAAAATAATGTGCGGTAGTATTTAATCTGGAAGGAATTTTCATGGCAGCAACATGTTTTGCACATGATAGCAACAAATTACATTTTTTTCAATGTATTGTGGTTTCAGGAAGACCCCTCCCTCCTCCCTTTTTTTGCTTCTTTATTTTAAACAAAACTTTCAGGACAGACTGATTATGGTTTTTTAATGATTGTATATACTCTTTGAGAAAAAGAGAGATTAAACTTCCACATCAAAGGCCACTGAAAAAAAAGGTTCAAAACTTCAGCCAATTCCAAGACAAATAATACTTTTTTGGGAACACTTTTCATTAAGGTTCATTAGTTAACACTAGTTAACTTTAATTTACATGAACTAAGAATGAACAATACCTGTACAGCATTTATTAATCAGTTAATGTTAATTTCAACTAATGCATTATAAAAATCAATAGTTGTGCTTGTTAACATGAACTAACAGTGAACAAGTGTATTGTCATTAGCTAACATTAACAAAGATTATTAAATACTGTAATAAATGTATTGTTCATTGTTAGTTCAAGCTAGTTAATACATGAACTAATGGAACTTTATTGTTAAGTGTTACTATTGTTTTTTCCTCCACTCTCAAAACAAGTATAATGTATTCTGTATGTGTGGTGTTGTGTTTTAAGCTTCTCTGGGAATGACAATTAAGGTAAACCACAAACTAGTGGATTAATATTGTAAAGCCATAAAGTCTATGTTTCCCTCCAACTGAGGTGTTATAAATTCACATGAGACTTAATTAAAGAATATTTATCTAGTTTAAATCATAATATTTTGAGCAGTTTTAAGACTGCAGGCTAAGGCCAGTGTTGCTCACTGTAAACTGTATGTCGCTAAATTACACAAAGAATTCTGTTTATTAGTCCTCAAGTATTATTTTATTATGCCAAGCATAATAACATACAGCAGCGAACTATAACAGTGCTGCTATATAATTACAGTTCTATTAATGTCATTTTACAACCATGACATGCTGTTCTATTCACATGCATTCAGGCCGTCAAGGACAATGCTTGGAAATTGTCAGAATATTCATTAAGGGACACATTTTCACCAGCTCAATGACATCTTGCATTTCACAGACGATTGTGAGACGTTTCAGATAAATGACTTTTTTTTTTCTATTAACAAGTCTGTGCCCAGCATTATCAATTCATAATGGTTTTCTTTACAGACTTCTGCAGCAATACCTTATCAAAGAATAGCAGCCCTTCTGAGCTGGGGACTCATTTTATGGTGAGAAAGGCCTCCTGAGAACTCTTATATTTCTGTGAGTGCCACTGACTGTCTACATTAAGAGACAGTTACAACGACACCATGCAGCAGTGAAAGAAAGTTTGTGGCCTGTATGGAATTCTCTGAATTGTTTTGTGCATGGCTTTTGAAGTGTGACTTTTATTAAAACAATGATTTAAACAATCAGGATCATTGATGGAACAATGTTAGCTATAGCGAGCAATGACAGGAAAAGAAGATCTACAGTATGATAGATAGATATGAAAGTGCAATAGATGCAAAGCTCTATGATATTGACAGTTTGAAATGTGCGTAATTGGAGTCAGACAGTCCTGTCAGTTCAGCAGAATTCCAAAGGGTTCACTAACTTTTCCTCACAGCTAATGTAAATAAAGTGTAGCAATCCTTTAGAGTTTAAGTATATGCCAATGGTGCTTTTGACAACTTCTGTGGTCTTTTTTTGTAGTACATGACAGTTATTCTTGTATGACCCGGCCGACATTAAACCGTAACTTATTGCTTTTTTCTTTCTGTCTGGTAAATATTCTTCAAAAGCAAAGCAACTCATTTGTAATTAACTCTAAATGTAGTTTGTCCCGTGATTCCAGCTTTGGAGTGAATTAATTGCACTGCAGATGAGTCGGATCAACTTTGAGGAGCGCTAAAACAAAAAGCCATAAAATGATCACCAGCGCTCTCTGGAATGACAAGTATTATCAACAAAAATTAATCAGCCGCATCTTTTCATGAACTCAATTAATAATGTGCAACAACAGGGTCTTTTTTTTTTCTCGGGATGAAAATTAATTAGCAGTGGGAAGGTCACTCCGAGACGCTGACATCACTCATCAGAATGGTGTGGCAATTCTAATTATTTGTCTTCCAGGCTTGGGTGATCAAAAATTATTGCAATACCTGAGCAACATTTAGAAAAAGCAGTGTTTTTAATTAGACGCAGCTATTTGATTAATGCCATGTAAGCATTCCAGTTCAGCCTCTTATCAGTGTTCTGACAAGTTTGGTGGTCACTCTTCTGTGAAAGACGTTTCATTGACGCTAACCGACTGTTTAGTATCTAATTCACTCATTTCACAACAATTAAAAAGCTATTTGCTTGAGTACTTGTTGATATCAATAAAGATGTTAGGAACTTTGACAAACCACCCAGAGTCACAGAGTGCTTCTATATGCATTACAGGAGGCACAAGTGACCACAAATGCTGAACGCCACACTTTATTCAGCCAGATTTGCAGGGATATTTTATTAATTAATCAATTTTTTAATTTATTTTTTGGTAAACTGAACTCATTTGACTTAAATGTTCACTTAAAGTACCTCCTGAGATTTTAAGTTAATATTAACATTTTTCATTAGTGTATTATTTAAATTGTACCACTTAGTGGTGTATTTGATTTTTGATTTTAATCCTTTTTTTAAATCTATTGGAGGTATATTCTCAATCATTCAATTAACATGATGGCAAACAAACAGTTTATACCGAATGGACAAAGGTCCATATAAACATCAGGTCTGAACTCCCAGCAGTCCCGAGTCCAACTCCACTGTCGGCTCAAGTATCCCCTACCATAACCACATCAATTCATATTACCTGTAAATTAGCGAAGTTCTACTTTCAGGCGCGCAGTACATTTGATCCAAATAGACTTTAAATGCCATTTCTGTTCCTATTAACCTACGGAGCAGCGTGGCAGATATTTCCATGAGGGTGTGTGGATGAAAAACAGGGGGCTAATGGCTTAGTTGTGACAGCGCTTCTCATGATGATTTATGATTCTGTGTTTAACTTGATTACTCCACTGCTGACTCTGAATACTATTTCAATTAGTACACTGAAGGTCACATCGCCAAATCCCTCCATAATCTATTCCTATTAACACTAATGCAGGGAGTATCCATATCTTTTCACCCTTGTTGATTCAAATCATCCCTGTTCCTAACAGGAGGCTTGTTTACCAGTTTACTGGTTTAGACATATCCGAGATGGTAATTTTCAATTCTTGGCATATCATTAGCGCTTTCACTTTTGACACACTACTGGAAGGGACATCTCAGTAGAGTCCCTTGATGTTTCAATACTTTTCATAAGATTTTTTCCCCATCAAATTACTTTTTTTTTTTTTTTTTATTAAATTTTTGTTGACTTGCCATTTACATCCATTTTGCTTCTGTATTTGATTTTTTTTTTTTTTCAGAATATAAGAGAATACTCACAAATAATTTGTATAAAAATAGATGGTACATAAAAGAATCTGACAATTTCTTGACTTTCTAAATGGATAGTTTACCAATAAATTTAAATAATTATAATTTTTGTGTAATTTGATTTTTTTTTTTTTGGATTCATAAACAAACTGCAAGTAAAATTATTGTATTTTAATTCATTTCGGAAACTGTTCCAGATAATGCTTGCTCAGTGTAACATTTTGTTTAATTTTTGTCTGTTTTGGAGCTTTACAACATGGATGTATAGAATAGAGATGTGTATATTTTCTCAAAATGTCTGCTTTTGAACTCAAAGTGTTTGGGTTTGATATGGACTAATGACAAGAAAATTCGTTTTTGGGTGCTCTGTTCTGGAAGCTCTAAGGATGTATTGTTACAGAACAGTTTGTTTGAGAAAAGTTCCTCATTGCAGTTTAGTGATTCTTTAGTCGCCCGTCATGTGGAAAAGGCACTTTTTAGAAAGTAAGATGAAAGTGCTGACATTGACACGGGATGACAGAGCTCCATCGAGGGATAGGTGAACCACTTTGGCAAAGTGACATCAATTTTCAAGATGATTTACTCTAACCATAACGCTCTTCTGGAGAAGGGGCAACATTTCCAAAGTCTGATTTACCCCCACTGACAGTCGCACAACTCCCGCAACAATGTTTCCAAGGCTACTAGCGAATGACGAGTGGTCATGTCTGTAGAACCATTCCCATTGCTTTGATTTATGGGCAGGGGATCCAATAAAAATGGCAATCAAATCAGCCCAGCCACTTTACAGGTAGTAGGCTGTCTGATTAAGTTGTCGAAGGCATGGCTAGGGTTCAGAATGATTATTCTGAGGAGCCGGAAAAGGGTCCATTCCCACTGCCAACAAGGACACCATTCATCTCCCGCTGTGTTCTTATCCCTCTGTGATACATATCCAAAATAACTGCACATCTACTGCTCACGTCCTCTTACTGAAGGTTATTTGTTGTCTGAAGGACTCCTCTTGTCAAGATATGATGAATACCATGTACACAGACAGGGGAGCATCAAAACCCGGATTAGCCGGAAAACTCACTGATCTGTGAATAACCTAAAAAAGAGGAGCCGAAGATTAGCGATGACGCTTTTAAGAATGATCCATCAAACTCAACTACCAGAGGAGTGCGAATGAATCATCCGCCTTGATTTCTGAACCCGCTCTCCGCGACTCCAGCGCCTTCGTGTAGCGCCGAGAATCCGTGGGAGAATGTTATTAAATAAGTGCTATTAATTTCCACACAGATCATTTCTTATCTGGCCTTCAGAATGAATTATTCACACAATGATGTCACAGATTACTGAATTAATCTCCAGTCTTTTATATTCCACCGTGTTGACCAGAAAGCCTAAAGCGATGTCAATGATTTAGCCCCTCGTGAAAAAGAATGCTTAATGGAGAAAGGGAAAATCCCTTAAGAGCACGTGTGACTTATTTTCTCTCGTTCGCAATACAATGGAAGTAATGGCTGCATGTTAACCTTTGGGAGAACGAAGGACAGTGGTATGAATAAAAGGGCATTTCCCAAAACGCTGGGGCTATTTTCTTTTCCTTCAGAAGTATGCTAACGCTACACGTCTGTATGGTTTCCTGTCGCAATGCTCCTGTGGTCTTTTAGTGATCACATGGCTGAATTAACTCCATTGTCTCAAGATTTGCATTGGGGAAACATTGCGAGGCTGGAGCACTGCTAAGCCAGACCTGCTTTCTTTCAGGTCCAGTGGGACCTGGGCAAAAGGTAAAATAATCAATTTGAAGTGTTTTTGTTGCTCTGAAGTAATGACAGTATAGTTTCAGCCTGTTTACCGTCTGTTTTTAGGAAGTCCATTGCAGGAAGTGGATTGGATCAAAGTCCGGGCAGCTGGTTTAGCAGTTAGTGTGTGTGATAAGTCAAATGAAATCACCCTCATTGTTACACTGGAGTGACTTGTCTCAGTGTCTGACAGGAAAAAAGCAGGAAGAGGAAAATGGAGCTGATAGTTGGAGTTGCCTGAGTAATAAAAAAAGGCCACGGGCAGCCCTCCAACTTCGAAACAGAACAATCGAGCAGAGAAGCTTTTGTGATAGCAACACAATCACCCCCAAGAAATAATAGTCCTGTATGCAGAACAGGCACAGGCAAATCTTTCTAGACATAAATCTAACCAGGGACCACAAACATGGCAATTATAACCGTGCTTGGCTGTGATGTCTTTTTTATTCCTTGGCAGTAATGTTTTTGTTTCTGTACAGGAAAAAATCTGACAATATGATATCTTGCTTTCTTAAAGGGATAGTACATCTTAAAACAAAAATAGTCTTCGTTTGGAAGATGTCTTTTCATTTGACAGTAAATAGGGTCCAATGTTGTTTTGTTGAAAAATTTTCCATGTAAACCTTTTAAAAATATCTTCTTTTGTTTTTAACAGAAGAAAATAAGATTTGGAGTAACATGAGGAGAATATAGGCTACAGTCTGTAGATACATACATATATGTTTAATTAATCAGGCTCAAAATATTAAACATATCTCTATGCTTTACATTTACAATCAAAGAACAAAGGGGAATTCTCAACAAAATCTTCTGTTGTCTTCCACAGAAAATAGTAAATCATATAGGTTTGGATTCGGTTGCATAAATAATGACATTTTTTATTTTGACAATTACTTGCCATTTTGTTTGGTTAAAATTACCAGTAATTTAAATTAATATTAAAATATTGAAGTTGCAATTCACTAAAGCATAATTAGGCCAAAAAACATTAAATATTCAAATGTTTTACATTTACAGCCAACTCCATGGTAATTCTTAAAAATTATTCCATAAAAAAAAAGTAATTTATTTTCCATAAGAGAAAGTTTGTCATTAAGGTTTGGAGTGAACTCTTCTTAAAAGTACTTGCCGAGTTTTTAACATTTTGTCTTTATTATTATTATTTTTTTCATTTTCACATTAAAGTTGCAATGTCTTGAAACATAATTAGGCCAAAAACATTAAATGTACCTCTATACTTTCCTGTCAAGTCCTTGCTATTTTTTTGGAAGTAGAAAGGGGAATTCTTGTAACTCAGTGACTCTGTCTAAATAACATGCATGAAACAGGAAATAACTATTCATTGATTTCTGTTTCCAGAAAGATCAATTTTATTCTTCCTTTGTTTTCCAAGTACAATGCTCCAAAGCTTCTTGCAGCTGGATATATCCTGTACACGAAAGAAGAAAAGAGGCTATTAATCAAATGGTGTTGGTGCAAGCACATTGTGTTGTCCTGCACAATAGAGACAACCTAAAGTGCGCTTGTTACACTGCCAGTCGCACATATTTTGTAGCTTAAATGGCACCTATTATGTCCCTTTTTACAATATTGGTTTTGGGTGTCCCCAGAATTTGTCTGTGAAGTATCAGCCCAAAATACCCAACATAATTTTTTTTATAAAAGCTGGAAAATATACATATTTTGGGGTGTGTCTATAAAAGAGCTGTTTTGGAGTGTATCCCCTTAAATGCAAATGAGCTGCATATTTCTGCCCTGTCTCCAGAAGAAGGCGTCGCATATACATCTCTGCATAGCATATCTACAGCAATAAACAGCTTGTAGAAGCAACATAACTGAGAGAATCAGTGTTTAGCCGTACATATGGGAAGCCAAATGCACAGAAAGTGGGACGAAACAGCGCTATTTACAGAGCTGGTGCCACACTGACCTATCATCAGCGTGGATTAACAGACCAAGCCACGCTACTGAACAAATCTCACTCTACGAATGGCAAGAACTAATCTCACAAGCGTGGCACAGATCAGTTAAAAAATGCACTTATACGGTTAAACATCCAAATGCAAAGCATCGGGATTGCTTGTGAGACATTATTGATGTTACAGCTGCTTGAACGCGGGGAAAAAAGGACAGTGTACAACCACCGAGGGCCGAAACTATCACAAAGCAGGGATGTCATTCTACCCCTGTGGCCCGGCCCTATACAATGTGACGTCACACTGCATGAGAATCAAAATGGCAAGCCTAGTGAGACTGACTTGTTTTAGGGCGGATTAAAAAATGAGGAGTAAGTGGATTATTATCAGGGTGGTTGTGTTCACACACTGCCAACACACATTTATGTCCGACTCCAAACACTATGTAAAAGTGGATTTTGCATAACAGGTGCCCTTTAAGAAATGTACTGTAGATCACTGGACATATATGGAAAGGAGGATGGCTGAAACAAATAAAGCGCTGATTGAATTATTTTAAGATATGACATGTTTTCTTTTTGTGACACCACACAAAACAATGTTTATTGCTTATTTCAAAGATTTAGCTGAACTCAATCAATAACTTAGTTTAATAGCATAAAACATGTTCACTCTGCATATTCAAACAGTACTTTTGACATTGTAAATAGTCTTCTGAGTTAGGTTGCTTACAACAAATGACTGAATATAGTCTAAGCTCTGTGTCCCTTTTTATTTCTCCTGTATATTTATTCTACATTTCATTCCCATCACTTATTTTTCACTGCCAAAGTAGCATCAGAGGGAATATGGATGTCCTTTCCCCCGTCCGGCGCGGTGACAGCGAGTGAAAGTGATACCTCAGGCTTTATCTTGCATCTGCCTGTTTAAGATTCATAGAAAAGGCTATCTGCCCTAATCAATATCTTCTTGAAATTTAAGTTGCATAATGCATCGCCTTCACTGGCATGATTTAAAACATCAGCACAAAGTATTCTTAATTTTATTGCCTGCTGTAAATTAAAATTAATGATGCTGACATCCACAATTAACAATGAAAAATGCAGATTCCTATAATTACTTTAGCCATAATATTGTTTTTCAACAAAGACTCAAGGTGCCGCAGCCCAGCTCCTCGACATTCAGTAGAACACAAAGAGACAGCTTCATTACGTTTTATTTGCTATAGGAAACAAAAAAAGGGGAAAAAAAGCTTTTTATTTGCTATAGAAAAAAAAAGAAAGCTAACAAAAATCCTCCGCTCATTTGGGATTCTTCGCCATGCATAATTAAGCAAATTTGATTGGAATTAAGCATGACTTCTTTGGTTGAGTTTTAATGAATGCAAATCAGGCATCTACATCCCTAAGATTAATTTCAGCCAATTAAAAAACAAAGCTTATTGGAAAGTGTAAAAGTGTTCAAAGCTGGATAGCAAAGCATTTTCCTCTGCTCGTCTCATCCTCATAACTTACACTCAAGAGATTTTTCCCCTCTCAACTTTGATCATTAGCGTAGAGTTGCAAGCAAGCCCTGTGCATTCAAATAGTGTAGAAAAGTGCAATACTCTAACCGCAAAATCACTCCTGCACAACTCTTAACAACTTTATTCTATGTCACACACTCTTCACACTAAGCCAAGGATAAGTACTTTACTTGAGAGATGAGTACACAATGAAGGAATTCAGGGCCATGAGAAGTAGTTAAGGAGTAAAATACAGTCAGATGATCATTATTGCAAAATAAATCCACCCAGGATGATACAAGATCACACTGTTAGAGTTTATTTTGTAGAATACCTTCACATTTATTACATAAATATGTGCCAAATAAATTTTATTGAGAATATTATAATAATTTTGTGCTAGAAGTTATACAATCATTATATTAATTTAATTAGTATTAAAGCAATAATATTAAGTTATTTAATATGAATAAAAAAGTAGAGGGTCCAATTCTCACTAATAACTAGTTGCTTATTAGCATGTTTATTATTAACATATTGGTTGTTTATTAGTGCTTATAAAGTACATATAATGCATGACATCCATAATCCTACCCAATACCCTAAACTTAACAACTACCTTATAAACTATTAATAAACAGCAAATTAGGAGTTAATCATGTCAAAAGTCATAGTTAATGGTTAGTTAATAGTGAGAATTGGACCTTAAAATAAAGTGTGACCAAAATTATACGTGTATATCAACAGGCATATGTGTATTAAGCATTTGTGTGTGAGTTTTAGTTTTTGCTTAGTACATCAAGTTAAAGTAAATTAAAATAAAAAATGTTGGCAACTAGCTGACATATATTTAATATTTTTATTTGAATAAGCATTCATTTTATTTCAAGCAACGAAGATTCTTTTTATGGTTTTTGTTTTAGTTAATTATTATAATTTCTCAGATTGAACATTTCGAATAACATCAGTTTAAACAAATTTCTGTGTAGATCATGAATAAAAAATATTTTGTAGGTAAGCTGTCAAATGTAATTAGATATTACTGTTTATTTACAAATGGTTTTATGAACTATAAGAATTTGATTTGTTTAGAAATGTGTTCTGTGTTTCTAACTTGCACAACCCACGAATAATGCATAACTGAGACCCACTGTTGTGGGAATAAGTGGGTTATATTGGCCATTCTTTGAGGACAATGTGTATTGTAGGTTTTGAATTTTGTTTTCTTCTTCAAACCACTCTTCATTTGGACCCTTCTCACACAGTATCTCTCTATTTATACTCCTTTAACTTCAGAAATGCACTTAACTCTTGGCAGTGTATCTCCTATAACCATTTTCTGCTCAAGCGTTTGTTTCACTGCCTGGTTACTGCCAAAGCAGTTTCACGTTCCTGTTTTCTCCCCTGGGTGACTCTTTTGAAGCACTTAATCTTTTAAAATTTTACACACCTGCTAATGTTTCCCTATTTCCCATGTAGCCACTTAATAATTGAGGAAGCGAAGGGGATCTTTCACTCAGCTCAGGAGAACGCTCCGTCCAGCTCCCTACAAGAAATCTCCCGATTTTTTGGTGCAAGAGGACATAAACACTAATGATTTAAGGCAAGCAAGCTCCTTCGACTCTGGGGGATGTGAAATGCTAATCACCCCCCCCCCCCAGCATGCCGTTAGACAAGAGTGTGTATATCGATTTGATCTCTCACATCAAAAGACAAACACTGATGCGAGTCAGCAGTTCCTCTGTCAATGTCATTCCTTGATCTGATTTTTTCCACGCACATCTTTATGAAGCAGAAGGATCGAGCTTTAAGCAATCACAACTATTGGCATTTTTAAAAAAGAAGATTCCTGGGCGTGGGGAAGGGGGAAGAGTGGACCTGCCAGCCCGGATAGAGGTGCTCCGCTCTCGGACGCTGCTAATCCCGTTGTCTTTACCTGTTATATGTTTCATTATCGTTGTCTTTCAGGATCAGCTTCCAGCAGTGCGGGGGAATAAGTTTGATTATGCACAAAAACCAAAAAGAATTGAATGGCAAGGTTCAAAGCAGCCTGTGAAAGGCCTTTATGTGTGCCTTAATCATGCTAAAACACAGGCTGGTATGCCGAGTGCGTCGCGCTCCCCTTGCTTTTGCTGGGTGACAGGGAGAATTAATATTTGGCCTCTGATGCATTTTTTGAAGGAATAAAGAAAGTAAAGAGAAGCATTATCTATTCAAGTAGCACAGGGAATAGCGTTCGCCAGGCTCCCTCTGTTCGAGCTGCTGTGTCTCATTTTGTCTAGAGAAGATCAGAGAGCCGAGGACTTTCCGCTGCCGAGCGCCAAGTGGGAAATGAGACTGAACTTAGAGTTTCGAATCCTCCGGGAGAGTTTTGTAGGGGTAACCAGACTTGTGAACATCTTTGCATCGCACAACTGGCTAAATATACTGAAAAGTGATATGCAAGTGTGTCACTACTTATTTGGCAGTTTGTATTTGTTTGTTCAAAATGGTCCGTTTGGCATCTGCATATTTTTTGTACAACACATATTCAATTAGAAAAACAGTACATTTATCATTTGGTAACAGTATATACATACAGGACACTTAATATGTGAAGTGAACAATGCTACCCTTGTTTCAGAAGACATAATTACTTTAGAAAGCAAAGATATCTGAGATTTAGTTTCAAACGGTTACTTAGACCTCACACACATTTATGTTCACAGCCAACAAATGGATGAGCTCTTTACACAAAAAATAAAATACATAAATAAATAAATAAATAAAATGCCAAAACAACAAAAGAGTGAAACGATAAACCTACTGTATAACAGCAACCACATGATTTATTCATTCTGCAATGCATGCTGGGAACTCACACATTTGATCAATATTTATTATTATTTATTATGCAATTCTTTGTTCAGACAACTGTGTTTGACTAGTTGGGACAACATTTTGGGGAATGATCTAATGTTTTTTTCAAGTGATTCACTTTCCTTAGTATTTATGATTCAAAAGGAAACATGTAGTTCCCTGCTTTCATGGTTTATTTGTATTTATAAGAAAAGGTGTCACTTGACTGTAGAACTGCAGCTTCCCCAACGCTGTCAGAGACAAATATAGCAGATGCACTAAAACGGAGGCTAATTCAAAAAATCACCCATTTATGTATTTTTTCATATCCATGTTGCACGCTTTTTCCTTAATGCCCCGGGCTCGGTATCCTATTAGACAAAGCTCCATTGCTAGGCCTTATGTTTCACTTTATGCACCACAGACTACACATTCAAGTCCACTAGAGCAAACCTCGGCCTTTCAAAGCGCTTGAACCACGTCGATATGAAACCCCACTGCGCATATATTTATAACACTACAGTCGCAGATCTTCTGCTGGTGCAAAACGTTCTTTCCACATCGCCAGGGAAAGTATGTGTCCCTTTTATTTCTGCGCATAATGACATAACAGATGTTTATTATTCAGAGGGTGAAATCAGTGAAAGGCTATTGAGTCCGTTTGTTTAAGGCCGCAGTAAAAGTGGAATAATTTGCAAAGTCTTTGAGAATCAACACAATCAGCAGTGGCTTTAATAGCATTTTAATTAATCTTCCTCAAATTGCGTGCGAGCGTTTAAAAGGAGCCCCTTCTCGGCTGGATCTTCTGGGTGTTATATTGTGGGCTTGAGAGATGCAGCTATGTGATGGGAAACCCAGGGGACTCTCAGGAGGACAATGCTGGCTCTCTGGAGGATTTTATGCTGCCGAACTGAATGTGAATGCATAAAAGAAAACTCAGCCGCAGTGGGGGATAGTGCAAAACATGGCTTGTGTGTCTTTTGTAAAAAAATACAAATAAATCAGCACAGATTTTGTCCACATTCTCAGTTTAATTTTAAATGGGTTACTTGTTATGCTGGTTAACTGTTATTCAAGTTGCACAGGAAAGAGAAAAGTTTCCAGAATGTTTTTTTTTTATGAGATTTGCTTTCTTGTTGGCTCTAAACAAAAGCAGATACATGCAACGTGAGCGTCCACCACGCGCTCTTTGTCGGCGCAGGCTACACCCCTCCATTTGCTGCTTGCCTGCTTTTCCTGTTTGGTCTGCTCTCTTTGGTTTGTCCCTTATCTTTCCATCAGTCATTCCTCCTGCTTGATACAGCGTTTGGCTCTGCTTTGTGGTGTTTGGCGCCCTTTCTTTTCTGCCCCCTCTCTCTGTGAAAGACACTTTGTCCTCCTGTGCTAAAGTTTCGAAGCGAGGGAGAAACGTCTTGGCAACACTTTGTAGGTTTGCTGCCATTACACCTGGATGTGGCCAAGACTCGGTCTTCAGGGAGATCTTCTCTGCAGTGCTGGACAAATGAAGTCGTCTTTGTTTATTTGAAACCAAACAATAGAAGAATTGAAAATGACAGATTTCAATGTCATCTTGATAAATATATTGTGAAAACAGTCTTAATATTTACTGTATTTCTATATATATATATATATATTGCTAACTAGATGATATGACAGAATAAAATTAAGTATATTATTTTGTTCAAATATTGTAAACAAATCGTAATATTTATTTATTTATAAATTAATTTTGAAGAAATATTTTTAAGTATCTTAGCATATTACAGAATAAATTATTAGTATTTTATTTAATTCTAAAAAAAAAAATAAGTATAAGTATTAAAATGCTGGAAGTATGGCACAGATGTGCAAAGGAGGCTTCTTATTTGTATTTTTTATTGGATTTGACTCTACACTGTGTCTATTAAACTGCAAAATATTTTTTGAGTTTGTAAAGATTACTAAAGTATGATTTACCAGAAATAACAAAGGAGTCTTTCTACTTAAAAAGTCCATGTTTTATTGCTTGCTGATTCTTTGGAAACTGTGAAAACGGTTTCTAAACCATTTCCACCCCCAGTTGTCTGTGTAAACTGTTTTGATGGTAACACTTACACAATAAGGTTGCATTAGTTAATATAAACTATCCATGAAAAATGAACTTTATGAATCTTTGTTTGATTTGTAATTTAATTTACTATGACATAACCTTTTAATATACTTTTCAAAATGATACTATCCTCTGTTTTTTTTCCCCCCTCTCTCTTTAAGGAGGTTACTGCAGGAAGTCAAAAGTGTATCTGAGTTTTCAATCTTCAGTCCCTGTAGAGGTCACTGTTGCTTGGCACAGCTGAAAAACAACTGAAGCTCCAAAGGAAGGTAATTAGATCCAACATTATCTGATATGCATACACACACACTTAATATTGTTTTATGTTTATAAGACCAGTTTATTTGTGCAAGAACTCTATGATGGTATGATGGTAATTGAATTCCTTGATATTTGTGTTTCAGGAAATGATTACAGGCTGTAATTAAGGGTGCGGCTTTGTTACAGCTCTAAAACCAGAGATATTAATTTGCTCTCTACTCCACATTTGTTTGTGCCATTTAATTCTGAAATCCACACACACTCGGTGCGGAAAACATGTCTGAATCAACTCTAAATCATATTTATCGCTAGGAACACACGTCCAGATGGCAGACTCTTAACTGAGCTTGGATTAATGGGAGGACGGGCAAGAACTGCATCAAACTCCTCTTAAGGACCTTTTGAAGAACAACATTGCTAATCGCTCATAAGGACGCTGTAGAACATGTTTGTTGGGTAAAAATAAACAAATTATACTTTGTTTGGAAACACATTTCCAGCTTCAGCTGGCATTTCTGATAGATATCCATAGACTAATATGTATGTGTGTGCGTCTACGGTGAAATGCAGATGGTCTGGCACACATAAGCCCTTAGTTAGGATTCTGTTTAAGTGTTAAAATCAATTCCAGGCAAATAACGTGGAAACCTTTGTGTAAGCACTTTTTACACTCTTAATTCTCCCTTGTTAAATTAGCTTCGGTGTTGGAATGATGGGACAGCAGATGAAGAAGAAACCTATGCATGCTGATACTGAAGTGTCGAAAGTTTTGCAACTTCTGTAGTTGAAAACTTACCATAGTATCTTTAAAAAATATGAAATACAAATTAACTAGCAATATACATGATGAATAAAACAACTGAATACATATGAGCAATATATTTTTATATATACTGATTTACTTACAGTACTTTGTAGTCATGAATGTCAAAGTTCACCTATCACGATAATATATGTCAGATAATAAGTAAATTCATTGTTACCAGTGCAAGAATTTACTGGGTTCTCTCTCTTTAAAAAAATCTAAGATAGTTTTATGATTATGCACTGATAATTCCTCCTAGAAAACGTGGCTCGCTGTGTTTGCTTTGCCTTTGCGAGGGTTTCTGTATGCAACCCCAGTTGATTTCCACATCTAAAAGGACAGGGCATCTCATTTCTTGTCACTGTGTCCCAAATTCCTAAAGGTACAATTAGCATTTTGTCTGACAAAATGTTGAAAGGTTCATAGATTGATATTTGCAAACATGCAGCAAGATGCTTTTTTCCCCCCCGAATGCAAATTTTGACATTTATCAACTTTTATTCCAGATCTGTTTATGGATTGTAAAAAGTGTGCATACATTTAACGAGAATCAAGTGAAATTACAATGTTTACACAGTTGCTGTCCGATGCACAGAGTGCGTGATTTAACACAAAGGCTATTAAATTTTTACTGTCCTTGATTTATGTTTTCTATGGCATTTCTAATGAGAAGGAGCGGTGTTTCATTGAAGAACAGCGCAGGAAACTACATTTACTGCAAACCTTTTTTTTTTTTTTTCTCAGGGGTACTTTTCCCCTGTGAAATAATGTCAGCACTTTCCCACCTTCAAAGTCCTTTTGTTTTTCTCAATCTATTAACAATTCTAATTGTACAGCACTTGTTAAGTAAGCATGGTAAATAAGGCAGGAAACGCATTATTTCCCTTTAGTGCAGATTAAAGGTAGCACTGCGCAATGTTGAAACACATTAGTGAACACTAAAGACAGCGAAACAGAAACAAACATTTCTGTCTTGCTCAGCCGCATGGTGAGCTTCCTGATGTTAAAGAGTCATTTCTGTGAGAAACAACTACCTCATTCCGTCCACATATCTGTTAATGAAAATATCCGTGCTCTGGAATCTTCAAAAGGGATGCAATCACTTTAAATTTGATTAGAGTGATACATATTAGACTGCCTGTTTTCTTTGGGCCTTTCAGCTAATTAAATAGCTTTGTATGGCATCGACTGCTTTTCTTAGACACAACACCCCAGTTCAACTTTGCTGGTCTGGATGGCCATATCTTAATTGGGGATCATTTCGCAAATGTGGTTCAATTTCCTTTACAAGACAGTTACTGTTAACTGCTATTTTTAAAGCCAATAACAACGTCAAAGCTCGGGATGATTAAAGCAATTAAAGTTTCCCTTTGTTTTCTGAATACAGTGAGATAGGCGGCCGTGTTTGTATAACATTTATTAAACATTTACTAAATGGAATTGAATCTGTCATCGCAGAAGTTTTTGGAGACAATTACTTTTTTGTGTGGCGAGCACGCTTTCGTTCAGAGACTGTTTTGCGGCTTATATCCCTGATTAGCCTTGCGATTTTAATCAAACTTCACCCTTAAAACTACACACAGTGAGAAGAACTCGTGTGTAATTTCAGCACCAGACTTTACCCAATTAGCATACTACATTTTCTCCATTAGATAAACTGCCTTTTGAGATCTGACTGGTTTAATCTGTTTAATGTGCGTGTAAACTATAATCTCTCAATTCTGCAGATTCCCTTAAGGACATTATTCACATACTCTTCGTTTTTGAAATGCATGATCTAGCACCGCTCTTAAAATCAGAATTAAATGCTGATTAGAAGTCGGGTATTTCACAGAGTTTTTCCTTCCTGGTCAGAGGGAGGGAGCGGAGTTATGTGTAAGTAATCAGCTGCAGACTAGTTTCGCCGCAAGTTTAATGGCGTTTTACAACCAGACGTGTTGCTGGAACCGCACCAGTGTCACATACAGATGTTACTAATCAGTGGATGCACAGAGCACAATGCAAAAACAGAGGAAAATAATGCTGGGAAATGTCAGCCGTAATCATTGTCTTAGACCTCTGTGCCACATGCAGTGAATTCTGGGAAGGCTTAGCATTCTAAAAATCAAAACAAATGAACACTGGATCGTAACCGTCAGTTTTTGAGCTATTGTAGCTAGCATGAAATGACAGCGAGGGTTTTGGGTGCATAATATGTTTCTTTTATAGGATGCAAATATATTGAGTGATGCAACAGACGGCTGAGCGTTGGGTTCGATATGTAGTGCAGATTCTGACTAAAATGAGTCTTTGTGCAGGTTCCTTTTGAAGTCGCTTCATTGATTACCTCAACCCTCTAGGAAATGGCTCATGCATCTCATGTACATTATAACAAATGTTCTCTTTGCATTACAATTGAATTGTGATTGTTATGTTCAATCAATGGGAAAGGTCAAAGGATCGCCACTGCCAGCAATTTAATGGAGAAGTCGATGGAGATTCATTTTAATCACTGTGGCTGTTGCCGAACGAGCACAACAGGCTCTGTGAATGGCACAGTAATTACTACTGTTTATACAGGTTTAGCTTCCAATTTAGATATCCACAAATCTCTCACCTGATATAAAAGTCTGTGCAGCTTTAAACATGGGACGGGGCACCACAGAGTAATTGTGTAGCTATCAAGCGGCTGCTTTTGAAAAAATGAAATTAGCTCTCTTTTAAAGACTGATATCACCAGAGGGGCAGTATTTTACATACGGTTGGACGTTTTGCCAGCTCAGCTCACAAGACACTCGGCTGGCATCTTTCCAAGTGAATCCTGAGATTTGCAGATATATTTGCAGACAGGATGCACAGAGAGAGAGAGAGTGAGTTGTAAGGCAGGATGGCATCATCATAACAACCGCACAAATGGATCTGAGCATCAGAACAGCTTGACATCTGATAATTATTTCATGGCATCACATCTCTGTAATGCACACAGTGAACCATGACATTCCAAGTTTATGCTAGGAAGCTAAGAATTTATTTTAGTGATGTACTTTTGCTGGACACACACACACACACACACACACATATATTATTGTGAAGTGTTTGTAATATTATATGTAGTGTTTATATAGCCTAGTGTTTTTTTTTTTTTTTTTTTTTTTTTGGGAAACTGCAAGTGTTTTTCAGGATATTTAAATTAGTAGAAAGCTCAAAAGAACATCATTTATTTAAAAACCTTTGTAAGATAATATTATAAATGTCTTTATTATCACGTTTAACCAATTTAATGCCTCTCTCTCTATGTAAGTATATGTTGCATGTTTGAAGTTGCATGTTTTACATATATAACATTTGGGGCCAACCAGTGAAGTTTGTTACACTTAGAGATTATTTATCTTGGTGTTTGAGTTTTTAAATTCCTCCACAAAAAGAATGCAGCTGACTTTTGTTAAATGTCATCTGGGTTTGATTTATAAAGAACATTTCTGTTAAGAGGGGGTTTTATCCATCTTTTATTGATAAATTGGTGTTATTTATAATGAAATGCATTAACTGTGCTCAAGAACTTTACGGCTTTAAACTAATTTAATAATTCACGTGTTACCCATTAATTGTGAAAGTCCCATTTTATTCCAGTATTCATATAGAGTCCTTATTATGAACTTAGTTCAGATGAATTTACACAGACTTCATCGGTCATTTCAGATTCCATATGTCCTGTAAACAATAAAATCTGCATTCCGCTATGAGGTTCCTTCACAGTTTGGATTGACATGCAACATTCCGATCAGGGACTAAAAATATTTGCTTTAATTATGTCTCTGAAGGTCATACCTGATTTGTGCAGAAACTGCTTTATGGAAATGAGCCGACTAGAAGATCTGTAGTTTTATTAAAGCACATTTGGTCTCTGTTTACTCTCTGATCTCATCTGTAATGTGAACACAACAAAGAGAGCCGTAGTTTCGCTTTGTGAAACATTCCGACGGCAGTGAACTCAGAAAATTCCAGTCTGGGGAGAAACTCCATTCTCATTAAGCAAAGAAAGTGTGCTATCATTCTGTCAACATCTAATTTAATGACAGTCCCCAACTGCCTGTCATAAAGTTTTCGTTCAGACGTCTACTTAATGAGGGGGCTCTAATTGGGAGTTTCTGTGTATTAACCCTCTCCTTTGTGTACCTGTATGAGAAAAGCCAAAATATGCTTTTCTTCAAAGGAACAAATGAAAAGGAAAGCTGGCATCTTTCCCTAGGACAGGTCCACCCCCTTGGCCACTTTTTTTGATAGGTCCATCTGTATAGCTCAAGCACCCCTTCATCAACACACACACACACACACGCACACACACACACACACACATATATATATATATATATATATATATATATATATATATATATATATATATAATCGCAATTAATCACATCCAAAATCAGTTTTTTTTTTATAATGTATCAATGCGGTTTATATTTATTTTGTAGGCTATATATAAATACACACCCATGTATGTATTTGTATTTCAGAAAAATATGTTATGTTTTTATATTAAACATATTTATCTATAATATACATTTTATGAATATAAACATAAACATGTAAACACGTAAACATTTTCTAAATATACTGTATATATATATATATATATATATATATATATATATATATATATATATATATATATTTACTAATCTTTGTTAATGTTACTCATGCATTATTAAAAACAAAAGTTGTGTCTGTTAATATTATTTACTAAACCTAAAAATCAATATTTGTATTTTATTAAATAAAAATAATAAAGATTGATAAATACTATAACAAATATATTGCTAATTTTCAGTTAACACATTAACTAACATTAACTAATTGGACCTTATTGAAGTTAAGCATTTTTGCTTTAAAATAAACTGGATGTAAATAATTGTGTTAGGCACTATTGTCTAATATTTTGACTGCAATATTTTATTTATTCATTTATTTATTCATGATTGTTATACTATAACTATTTCTGTTTTACAGGTCTCTCACTGACTTATATGGTGTGAAATTTTGCGGGCCAGCTTTCGGAGCTGAAGGTAAAACTGTGTGTGGCTACTCTGTCATCTGCCCTCTGCCATGGAGTGTGTGTGTGTGTGTGTGTGTGTGTGCGTGTGTGTGTGTGTGTGTGTGTGTGTGTGGTGTGGGGCATCTCCGGATGGATGGGGTCAATGGCATGCGACCTTGAGGAGACAAATATTCAAAATCAATAAGTGTTTGTCTCACTCTGCACTCTGTTTGTCTGAGCAGCATTTTAAGCTGCATCCCCCCCCCAAAAAAAATAACAATGTGAGTAATGAACGTGAGTCAGAAGACAGACATACAACACTTGCAGATGTACCCAAATATTTACTGCATAGAAATCATGTATATTCATCAGATGAGAAGGTAAGCAGGATTGCATTTACTGAAATCTGCCAATATGTTGCAATGCATGGCTATAACGGCTGTTTCTGTTTGAACCAGGTACGCCCATTTTATGCAATTAAAGTTATTTATCTCCCTTTTCAAAGTTCATCAATTATGTTGAAATACTCGTAATGTCCATAAGGGGGATGATGTATGATTGGTGTAATTATTTCTTATTCACCATGCTTTCTAAAGCATATCAATTTTGTTAATACCATGTAATTAAAACATGTCAGTGCACTACAAGTTGCGAGCTGTATTAATGACTGTGAAAATTATTTTAATTAAATAGCCAATTATAGAAAAAATCCTAACCATGAGAATTGACATTTAAATGAATTTCATTTAAATTGCTTTTCAACATTGTTTTATCAAAGCCTTATAGGCTGAATAAATTATTATATCAAACAACATACAGTGCCATTGATCATACGCGAGTCGTTTCGTAGTTCTACTTTTAAACACTGATCCATTAGCTTTATGGTGATTCATACAGATGGAGGGAACTCTATGCACTCTGCCTCTCCATTCGTTAGTCTTCTAACCGGTGCGTTCAGGATGAGGAAAGAAAGTAGCCAGATTGTTCTTAGCTTGTTTGATGGTTCATGTATGTCTGATGTCTGACGCTGTGTGTTCTCCCTGTAACAAATACCATAAACAAAATGGAACGCGTTAGTCATCAGCGCTGCGACGCCATCAAACCATTGTGCGTGTGGTTTTGTGATGGGCCTTTCCTCATTAGCGATGTCATGTCAACCCCCGGCAGTCATCATGGGCCTCTGATATCATATAAACACATGGAAGAAACGCATAAATCTCATTGACTAACTTCAAGCACTATTTAGAAACCATTTAAATGTCATTTTCAAAAAAAGAGAAAGAGAACAGAAACAAAGAACACCCTTTATGCCCCTTCAGAAGATAATTGAGCATTTTATCCATTGCGATCAAACAGTCAGATTGTTTTCATTTGTGGTAGCATTTATGGTAGCATTTATGTCATCTGTTTGCCTTCCTGATGGATCGGGTCCTTTTCAAGTGCTAATAGTGTAAATGCCAATGTTGTGAACACATTGGTACACTTTTGATGTTGTTTGACTCTAAACTTTATGAATATATTAATGAATAATATATATATATATATATATATATATATATATATATATATATATATATATATATATATATATATATATATATATATATATGTTGAGGAAGATTAAGTATAACTGTCTAATTGAGGTGGACATGTCATTTCTGTACTATTGACCTTAGAGTGGACTTCATTTAAACAGTTTAACATTCGTTCTCAGCTGTTTCAAGCTGTTCTTTGTTGTATGTAACCTCTTGATTACTGTTGGTTTGAACTTCTCTCAGGTGAACTGTGTTATCATGTGTCATTCCTCTCATCTGGCTCATGGAGTGTAGAAGGGCTTCTTCTAATGAGCGAGATTGAGGAGTTCTTTTCTTGCCGTGATGCTTGTATTTACCCAGTGCATAAAGATTGCAGACATTGTTAGTTTAACCAATAAAACTAATTGAACATTCAAAGTTAGAATGCAGTGAACAACTGAGAGTTTCTCTGCATCGTGCATCCTGCTGTTTGTCTATTGAAGGACTGTTGTTCTAATGGGAGTTTGATTCATCAGGCCCACCCAGCTTGTTAAGAAACTCTGAATCGGAGACATCATAGAGGTCCTGTGGAGTTTGTGGATGCCTTTTTGTCTTATCATCATTCTTCTCTAAATGAGTGTCTGCTAGCAGTTCTTTGTGAGAAATTTTATGGCCATCATTTGCAGTTAACCCCATGCTAACATGAAAAAGTGTAGGCAAACTATCATGACATTCATTGTTTTTAATGAAATCTTAATATGATGCATATTTAAGCAAAGGTTAGCAACATAAAGGGCAACTTTGTCTGGCTATGAATTTTAAGCGGGTATTGATTTTTACACTACATGCTACCTCTGTGCCTGAATGACAATTCTGAAATGGCATTCTGTTTATCTTTAAGATCAGACAAACTTGAACTTATAAGTTTACTTGTATAGGTTCTGACAGTTTACACTGTTGTTTTTCTTTGCTTCAGGAGAGTACAGTACAGAACTCTGTTCAAATTTGGTCTTTGAAGAAATACATATGCGCAAAATGAGACATGAGAAGAAAGAGTTATATATACACTGGGGTTCTTTTATTCATATATCAAAAAGGGATGTGTTGTAACACTTTTTGTTTCAACATCTGTACTTTTTTTTTGTTTTTGCTCTGTATCAAATTTTTAAACGTAATGTTTCTATAATTGTCTGTTACAAATAGAAAACATAAACATTTGAATTTTTGTTAAAATATAGTTTTAAATCAAAATTCGAATGTATTTATAATTGAAAACATATTTAAAATGGAAAAGAAATATAAAAATGCATAGGCTATAACATATTGTGTGTGTAAGTCACTTTCACAATTGTGTGTAATGTGGCCTACACTGACCTATATTATGCATCTTTATAGATTCAGTAAAAATAACTTGGAAGTGTCTTGTCTGCTTATACATTATTTTTCAAGTGAATTTATTTGCCATATATCCAATTAAACAAGATTAAAAATAAAATTCAGATGGTACCAGTCAATGTCGGCCTGATGGCAAATAAAAAATGTCAGACGTGAAATGTTACTTTTCCTGCTTTATTTTTTTTCTCTGTAAATTCTCTTATAACTTATACCATCACCTAAGGAGGGTGATGATCATGATTGAAGTAATTTCACCCCTGTAGCTAATTTCTAATCGGTTAAACTGATGGTGTTTCACCTCTCTAGTAACTCGCCTGAGGTTTTGAATATGGTACTGATTCAATTCACAGTAATTGTTGCATCTATAATTTTGTTAATTGTATTAGTGATCACTTTTATTAATATCAACAACAAACAGCATTTACAACACATTATTATATACATAGCTAACTTTTTCTTAATATATTTTCCATCCAACATTAATGAAATAATAAAATGTTTTACCTTTTTTTTTAATTGCATATTGTCTCGATCAAAAAAAGTGTGAACGTCAAGTGCACTTTCAAACAATGAACAATAACGTGTTAAGCTGAGTTTCAGAGAACATTCCCAGAAGAAGCGCAGGTTTCATCCGAGCTCACGAAGAGATGGAAAGTAAACGCTGGGAACGTTCCACTAGGGTCGCATTAGATTGTGCATGTCTCCGTTTCAAAGGCTTGATAGTGGCTCCTCCCTCTCTGTACCTTGTGACAACAACAACTCATCCACAGAGCAGAGGCACACTTTTCTGCTGATTTTCTTCCTGTCATTCTCTCTCAATCTTTCTCAGAGCCCTAATTTCAGCACGGCACCTCTCCACATCCATTCGCGCGTCGGCGGAGCGCACTCGGGGTGGATTTCTTCTTCTTTGCGCTACTTTTGCATACCGGCTCTGTTTCCCGTCTGAACTTATTTGATAGGTGCAGAACACCATGGCCGTACCGGCTGCTCTGATTCCCCCATCGTCTCTGGTCCAGCCGTGTCCGATCTCAACTTCTTCGTCAGCATCATCAGCATCATCATCATCATGTTCCGCGACCGCAGCATCATCATCCTCACCCTCGGCCACTTCTGCGTCTCCTTCTCAGTCAGCGACTCAGAATCTGTTCCGCACGGATCTGCTCAGCACCAACACCAGCAGCATCCCGCTGGCCGGCAAGCCCGTGTATTCTACCCCGTCCCCAGTTGAAAACACCCCGCAGAATAATGAGTGTCGGATGGTGGAGCTCAGGGGCGCCAAGGTGGCCTCTTTCACGGTGGACGGACAGGAGCTCATCTGCCTGCCCCAGGCGTTTGACCTGTTTCTCAAACACCTGGTCGGGGGTCTGCACACCGTCTACACCAAACTCAAGCGGCTGGAGATCACGCCGGTGGTGTGTAACGTGGAGCAGGTCCGCATCCTGCGCGGACTGGGGGCCATCCAGCCCGGGGTCAACCGCTGCAAACTCATCTCCAGAAAAGACTTCGAGACCCTGTACAACGACTGCACTAATGCCAGGTTAGAACACTCTTTTAGTGCTTCAAAATAAATAATCAATAGTGAAATTAGATAAGAAGTCATGCGAACCTTTCGTTAGAATGAATGGGTAGTAAAGTTCATGTATAGCTACTTTAAGCTAATTATGACAGTATTATGTGGAAATAATGTACAGGATATTTGAAAGTACTTTCAGATTTGTATATGCACTTTAAAAAATAAAAGTCCAAAATGTCTTTGCAGTCTGATGTCACACGAGAACAACAAATAACTTTTTATTCGGTAGTTTTATGTTCTTTACTTGTAATGTGACATCAGTGACTTTGATCTAAAGAACTCTATTTAGGGAGAAAAGTAGAGGGATCTTTGCTGAACGTAAGGTGTTGCAAAGAACCATTGAAGAAACACATCACATTCCTATATCATTAAAATAATCCTAATAAAAATATAGAAAATGTGCAGCATATTCTAGAATATTATAAAGTGACAAACTCAACTTCTTGCAATAGCAGAAAGTTAAATATTATAAATGCAAACATTTTATTGAAATGTTGCATGTAAAATACAGGGTGTTTTCTTTCTTCAAATATTGACCAGAATTAATCATTCATAAATGACAGTTGACCCGAAATCATGCACAGGTTTTTGTATAGAGCATGAGAGCTTTTTATTCTTTTGGTTTTATATATATATATATATATATATATATATATATATATATATATATATATATATATATATATTTGTTCTACTAACAAATTTGATGTTTTAAAGTCTCCATGCTTTTGTGCATGCTGTAAGCAGTAGTGAGCTCATATTGGGCATAAGAGGAAAATTTTAGTTGAAATGGTTTTCTGTTATTTGAGCAGATTTAAAATAAGCATGCTTGTCAGACTTATTATAATAGATGTTCTCTCCTATGTATTAGTTGTATTTATAAGCAGACATTTCTTTCTGCTCTTTTCTTCCTCTGGGGAAAAATCTAATCATAGTCAATAAGTGCTTGTATACTTAATGGCAGGAGTGATACAGTGCTTTAAGGTACAAAATTACACAGGAAACAATTACTGCTTGTAACATCGGTGAATAATTCGCCCTGAAACTTTAATGTCACACTTTAGTGATCAAGTGAATGGGCCCAATAATTACTAGAAAAAGTAAGCTAATTTAAAAATGTCAAGGTGTTGACAGCTCATCTGAAATTAAAACATAAAACACCTTGCATGCAGCAATTCGAGCCAGAGTGTTGTACAATCTCAGATATTTTTTTTTTGTTTAAATGAGGAATTTCAATTGTGTAAAAAGTGAAAATTAAATCACAAGTTGTTTCTGAGAATATTGTCACTAATAGCTCATTTTACTGGTGCGATTTTTTTTACAATCTGAATGTGAAATCTGACAGCAACTATTCTTCCAAAGTAATTTTCTTTAACACAGTAATATTCATTAAAATAATTACAAAATTAAAAGATGTATACAAAATAACACTCACACTCGTAAAATGATTTTCTGTTTTGGACAAGTGCCACTTCTATTCAGTGTGAGCGTGAAATAAAAATGCACAAAAAAAACACATCACTTATTTTTGCAAAATTCATGCAATTATAACTTGCATTATTGACTGAATGCCAGTTATAATTACAGCTGTAGAATGACACCAAATGCATTGCATAATGCAGTTCATTGTACACTTGATTTAAATCAGTATATTTATTATACATCTTTGTCTGAAAATGCATATTGCAAATATTCTCCTCTAGCTTTCTGACAAGTGCGATGTGTGTTTGTCCAGCAGCGGTGCTAATGGAGCAGTCTGCTCTCAGTCTTTCCCATGCCGTCTGTCTGTGCCGAGCTCCTCCTGGGCCTGAGCTTGCATTCAGCCTGGCTCCCCTCCTCCTCGTGCGGCCCATCCCAGGGTCCTGAGGTGATGGAGTGTGTGGTTTGAACTCCGGGGCTAGGAAAGAGAGTGGTCAGTGATGGGGTTAAAGGATAATGCAGTGCTACACATTGCTTTAATGACGCTAAAGTGCTGGCCTATTACTGTTGCATAGAGAGGCCTGTAATTGTCTCTGAAAGCACCTGGTACTGCCGGTGTTATGCTGAAATCAATCACCTCCTCCATGTCTGCTTCCCATTTGGAGGATTACATCATTTGTATGGACAAAGGTATCTGCTCGGATGGAACACAAACACACTGGCTCTTATTTACAGTGTGGATTTAATGTATCTACATCTGTTTCGGTTCTCCGTACGGGGAAGGTCAGCACGCTAAGTCATAACTCTTGAATGGACGTGACTCGAGATGCAGTTATGCCCCCAAATGTTGAATTTTAAGAATGGATCATTTAATCTATCTAAAGCAGTGTACATTTTAATGATAAAATGTTACGAGTTTAGTTTTTTTTTGTTTTTTGTAGTGAGGAAGTTAACCTTGGCATAACATGAGACTGTGTCGTGCTCAAGTCCTATTTCCATTAGCCAGAAAAACTAGAGATATTAATAATAAAAAAATGGCATAAGCAGTAGCGGTCTCACTTTTCCAGCACGCTGCTCGACTTCCAGAGTGCTGAGAAACTGGTAATAATCCTCTTTGCTACGGGATAACAGCGGCCTTACATCTTTGTCTGCTCACGTTAAAAGAATTCCCTGTGAAGCAGAGTCAGACTCACCCCGCTCTCCCTTCCGCATGAGGACGTGTTCCTCCGGCTCCCCCCCTCATTTTCCCGGGGACCCTCTGCCCAGATTAATGCGCACCTTCTGCCGCTGAACAGATACGGGGCTGTAATCTCTCTGCTTTCATAGGAGTTATGAGTCTGCCCCGTGAGAAGCAATAATTCAGCTACTTGTTTTCCTTTCCATTTTGTCCGTGTGGGACGGTGCGGTTCTTGCCGCCTGGTGACATTTGAACTCTGAGGAAAGGTTATTGAAACACCGGGGCGGTTGGGCTGGAGGTGAGTGCTGAGGCAGCTGTTTACGTCGGGGGATGCGTACGGACCAGGTGCTTAATGGACAGTGGTTGTCATGTTAAATAGATGCATATGAATGCATATTTTAATATTTTCTTTTAATATAATTAAATCTAATTTAATGAAAATGTGTGTATTTTCATTTAATTATGTTATAGATTTCTATTTCTATTTGACTTCATGGATTTATACTTCAGTCATCACGTTTGACAAAATATTTTTGTTTGTGTACAACACAAACTGGCATATTTACAGAGGAGCGTCATTATTTTGTTTAGCACTCAGGGGTGCGTCTTAACACACAGTGGCAGATTTTATCGCTCTTTTTTTCCCCCTCTCTCGCTCTCTTTGCAGTGCTCTTCTGATATATTTGTTTTCGACAAGGCACGGATGTGTTTACAGGTACTCATGGGAAATCTTTGGATCGAATTCAAATCATTCCCAGTCAGAGTGGGTGCTAAGATACCCGTCACCCAGCAACCACATCCAAGAGGGAGCTGAGGCGATAATAACTTCAAAAAACAGAGAGACAGATGCTGATTAGGATGAAAGAGTTGGAGGGGGGATGTATGGGGGGCGGGGGGATGCATGTTAAAAGGCTTGTTAAAATCACAGATTCATTGTAGCACTTTCCTACAAATCATATTGTACGATTCCATATCCCTCACTCGCTATCGGTACTGATAGATCGAAAATGAAGCAGATAAACACTCCGGTTTTAATTTTTTTTTCCATCGCCGTGAGTCACTGGAGCTCTCCTTGATAGGATTAGCCACGTGTGTTCAAATTAACTGCGCACTTGGCATCTGTCGTCAATTCAAGAGGAGATGGTAAAAGAGGAGTTTGTTATGAACATGACACTGATAAAAGCAACTTGATACCTCTGTGTGTTTGATTTGAAACACTAGTTCTAGGAAAAAAATAAACATGCACATTTCTTGAAACACTTATGCTTGATGCGTTTCCTCCGTTCAAGCTCTCGTACTTGCACACACTCTTGAATTTCAATATGCAGAACTTATGTTTTTGACATTTGACCTGCGTATAATAGGGGTAGAGCGGCCAAAATTGAAAAAGAGAAAGAAAATCTGTCCTTACTTGCTCACCCTCATGTCATTCCAAACCTTTTTTTTTATAGATATTTTGAAGAACATTTGTGTAATACAATTAAAGTCAGCAGGATCCAAAACAACACTGACTTTCACTGTATTGCATTTTTCCAAAAATCTTCTTTCGTGTCCAGCAGAAGAAAAAAGTCATACAGGTTAGGTACAGCATGACTAAATGATGACAGTATTTTATTTTTTATTTTATTTTAAATTAAATGTCCTTTTTAATTAAAAATGCAACTGGTCAAACACGCAATGTTAATTGCGCAAATAGCGACCGTTCATGATTCATAGTACAGGTTGCGTTGACCGTGAGTGACGGTGTGAGTCATCAATCAGTCTCAAATTCAACAATCAAGTGCAAGCGTGTTGAATCATCTGCAGGTTTCTTTTTTTCTGACCACCAGCTGGATGAAACGAGACAGGACAGTGACACTAGCCTCTGTAGTCGCACCTGAGACAGATTGCCGGTGGAAAAAGCAATGCATTACAAGCTCTCTGACTCCGAGCCCTGGCATGTCTTTAGCCACCATCTCTTCCACATTACGGCATATTTAGAAGCAGTGTGCAGATTGCTGATGCTCGTGCAGGGACGCTAACCACTACTGACACAAGTTAGAGGGAGCAGATGAGATTTCTTGATTGGAGCGCAAATCCGGGCCTTAGCTCGGCTCTGTCTAATATGGTCACATAAAGAAATTGATTTTCCTCAGAAATTAATTAATTTTTCATATAGCCCAAAGCTGGAGTTTAAAAAGAGAGTGCACTTTCTGGTTTCCTATTTTCCTCCTTTTTTAAAGAATTATTGCCTAATCATATTAATACTTTTGCCCTAAGGATAGAAAGATGATTGTAGAAATGCATTCGGAAATATGTATCGCTGAGTATTTATGATTAAATTATGCAAATAACTCGGCTCTCATCCTTCGCGGACCCAGATTGTCTAATTAGGATTGATATGCCGAGTAGATGTTCGGGAATCTGAATACAAGCATGTCCAAAGAGCAGAAAATTGAAAATGACAAGGCCGGAATCCTTAAAAAGTATTTTATTTTTTTCACCGTCTAATTCAGCGTAGCCGTATCAGGAGTTAATTTTCCCTGGCTCATGTTGAAGCTGACATGAGGAAAAAAAAAAAGAAGAAGAATACTTCAGGGAAGCAATCTGAAATGGGATTCCAGAAATTTCCTCTTCTTGTTTTTCCCCCCATCTTCAAGATCCTATCAAATGATGAATCTCTTTCTATATAAACTTTTTCTTGTTATCACGGAAATATCTGCGTTGTTTGAACTTAATGGCCTCTTCTTGTCCCACTCTGCTGTGATAAAAGAGAATGATGGGAAATCTACCCTGTAAGAGTGATATTTACTCTGTTATAAAATGGAGGAAAGTCATGATGGATGTTTTATGAGCTCTGCGGTTTTGAAAGAAGACAGCAAAAGCTGGATATTAAGGTTTGAACCGCTGTCATAAACAGCGTCAGTGAGGTGCAGGAAGCTCAGAGATGCCGTCAGCAGGTTTTCGTGGGACTGCAGTGAAGGACAGGTGACTGCTGAGGTCTCGGGGCTGTTTTCATTTAGGTCAGAACAAGCGCCACTTTACAGCGCAATGAGAGCACCATGACTCCATTAATGAAAAACAAAGAGCTCTGGAGTGCTGGAGACTCTTTTTACGTTCGCAACCCTTTTGCCTAGGACAAAATAAATAGCATTGTCAATTCAATTCACTTCAAGCTCTCTTGCAAAAACGAATTATATTATTAAAGTACCTTCGATAATATTGCTTTCAGAACTCCGCCATAAATTATATATTTAGTAATTTATGCATACTCCATGAAATATGCTTAACAAGGCATGTTAAGAGTTTTTCTTTGCTCCTTCAAAATACATTTATATTTTTCAGTACTGACAAAAAAACTGAAGACTGTTTGATGATTCAATGGAATTATAGAAAAGAGGAAATTATAAGTATTTTTTTTGATCCACATTTCTCTCTTTGCAGCGCGACAAAAGACTCCTAACACCTCTAAAGGTATCTCGTAAAGTTCTGATTGTTATCTAATCTCTACCTGGCCCACAGCTAATGACACTTGAGAATAGAATGGAACTCTATCAGAGCTCAAAGCATGATGGGCCTTTGACAAAGCTGAGACACCAGGCCTCTCTCATGAAGCTGGAATCCTCACGGGCAGCACAGAAGCCCATCAAGTCAATTTAACACAATTGAATTATAATAGAAAAGCCAAATTTCGGTGCTCGTTCCCACTGAGGATCCCATATGTTGCCCATATTGATGCAGTCGTCTGTGCATTTGTATCTCATCCTCACTGACTTTTGAGGAAGCATATTTCACATATTTTTATTCAATAGCTTTTATTTCTTTTAATTCATCTATTGCATTTATAAGTATGTATGTAAGCGTCAAGTGTTTTGTTTAGATTCCTCAAAATGTGCATAACTGTTTACTTTACACTTGAATATATGAAACACTTTTAAATGCTCCTGTAGCCTTTTTTATGAAAGCAAAGCAAACAGAGACCTTGTAGCTTGATCATAGAATGCCAAATGAAGACCAACTTGAATTAGTGTTGCACAGCGCACAATTTATGCAGGGAAAACATCCCAACATGCAATACAGCCCATTTAAAATAAATGGAAATGCTTTCTTTAATAACTGTAGTACAAAGTATGCATTTCCCAAAACCCTTCGAAACTCTCCATGGGCTTTACTGTATTTCATTATCAGCAAACAAAGGGGTTGTTCCTTTGAAAGCAATCCAGAGCTTCTCACATTGCTGTTTTCTAAGTCCAGTGAGACAGTCATTCTGATAGCTCTTTCTGTGATGCTCCGCTTGAGTTTCTCTGCCAGACTCAAATGTCGGCTTCTCACTAAGGTTTCTTTAAAAAAGAAAGTTTTTTTTCCATAGCAAGTGACAGTGGTATCTGGCTATTATTACTCTCTTCTTAAAGACTGACAGTTTGCTCCAGAGAGACATGACACCAAACTCGTCTGCTGGAGGCGTACCACTGCGTTTCCCGTCTGTCCAATCAGATATTTGTAAACTGACGACACCTGGCAGGAGAAGGTAAATGGTGAGCCCAGAGCTGTAGCAGACACAGATATTGTGTTCAAGCCTTTGTGCGATGAAACAATTACAGATTCAGAAACACAAGCACAGCCTCATGATGACTTGAACGAATTCATATGAGATGATGAAATTGCATGACATTTTGTGACTTGGATTGTACAAAAATGTAGTACTTTTTTTCCTTATTATTTTTTTAAATTATAATTCCAGATAGGTTGTTTTTCTACAATGTTTTTGTATGAAAATAATTTCACAATAAAAAGTTAAGATTTCGTCGACTACAAATTACTATTGTTATCTTAATTGTTTAGTGAGACCAGATCATTCCAAAAAGTTTAATTAAGTTTAATTAAATACTGATATTTTTTTAATATGTGACTGTGAAATTAATGTGAATTGCATAGCTCATATTGAAATCTTTGACTTTTTAATGCACGGTTTGAGATATTGTTGACATTTCTTTTAAAACTCAAAGAGGAGATACATGTGAGATTAATGGGGTCTTTTTCCCAGGGAAAAAATGAGAAACTGTTGAGACACTTAAGAGCTAATTCTTTCCCATGATACCCTTTGTTGTCTTTTGCATTACCTCTATTAACTTTAAGGCATGCTCAAGTCTTTTCCATGCTATTATTGCACCAGAAAGGATTAAGTTACTAATGATTTTGATTGTGGATTCATTTTAAGACATGACACCACTAACAGATGATTCAGAGAAAATGATTCCCTTGAAAGTTCTGCTTGTTGTTTTCATTTCAGTGCCATTGAAGAGAAGGTTCATGGCTGTACATACATTTACATATTTACGTTCATGTGCTCGGGAGAGAATCTTCTTCCAAAGTCCCTTAAAGAAGGATAATTTATTCTAGTTGTGGATCCGGTCTCACATTTGAAACTCTGTTGTGAGCTGTGGCTCCATTCAGACAGCTTACGCTGTGCTAATACAACATTCCCAGCATAATGTGTCTGTCCACATCTATTATCCCGCTCTGGAACAGGCAGTGTGATATCCGTAAACTTCACATATGAATAGGCTCAGCTGAAAAGGAGAATGAATTAAGTCAAGCTGACATTGCATGCCAATAAGCTTTGTTTCATTCCCAGAGCAGTATTCATTTGCGGCACAGAAAGATTTATTGCTTGATTGACAATTATGAGAGGATGACCTAGTTTTTTGTAATAGAACAAAAATGTTTTTTATGGGATGGCACTGCCTGTCTGTGTATTCTGTGGATGCCAACCAACCAACCAAGTAAGAAGTAGGTTTTCTCAGCAACAGAAGCCATTTTTTGGGGGGGGTAAAGTGAATCACTTTACTTTTGCTCAATGTATTTTGTCTAGGATAATTCAGTATTAAGTGTCAGTAGTCCCTATAGACATCACCTCCCTTTAAGCTAATACATTCAATTTGCTCTTCAAAGTTATTTTCAATGCGATTTGACATGGTTCTCCCTTCAGGCGAGCACTTAAGTAACTTTATACATGGAGGAGGTATGTATAGCCATCCAATAAGCCACTAAACTGTCTCCAGCACTACTGAAGCCGCCCAACAATGCTACTGACAGCTACGTCTACTTATCCACAGCCGTTTTCATTGGGATCTGGCTAACATTTCACGATTCATGCATTTTTGATCTTACCTTTCTATTAACTGTTTTATTCAGCTCAGTAAAGCTCATTACAGCTGTGAGGAGGGCTCTGGCCCCCACGGGACCATTGGTTGAGTGGAACCACAAATGGCACAAGCAGGGTTTAGCCAGAAGTTAATATCCTGCAAAATTGTTTCTGAGTAGCTTGGTAGAATACGGATGATTAAATGACACGAGCAGATCAAAAAAACGTTTTCTCTGACTACAAAGTGTTAAGTGCCGGTGCTTTCAAGCGCTACAGATCTCCCAAGGTTGCCATTAAGTGGAATAGGACTTATTTAATGGGAAAGACTGTCCTGCCGAGGAGGGAGAATGGAACGCGGTGCTGGGAGCACAGCGGAAGGCCTTGTATGCTGTACAGAGAAGAGCAAAGCCTTGACAAAACAACAACAACAACAGGAACAACAGATAAAGATGGTCAGTTCCTTTGTTGTAACGTCATATTATTTTAACTCATATTATTATAACTGATCATAAATAAGCATAAAAAATATATAAAATGAAACAAAAACACAGTTTTTTTTTTTGTTGTTTGTTGAGTTGTTGTTTTTTGAGTGAGTCATGGAATCATTAAGTCAACCAATTCATCCAAAACACTGATTCATTGAGAAAACAAGTAAGTTATTGAATCATTCACTTAACCGTTTTGTTCGAACTCACATTGGAAAATCAATTAGGAAAGCCACAGTATTGTGTGACTTAAAGACATGAAACGCCATTCGTATGTGTTTGGAATTATTTTCGCTAGCAGAACAACAAAAGGACTGCCATCTGTCAATGCTGTGTCTAAACTGTAAGTTACTCTGTATTTACTGAACAATTGCATTAAAACAATGTCACACACTCTCTTGACTTTGATCTGCATTTGGAACAAACAGCTCTCTTGATTTATGTGATGCTATGTAAATATTTGGGTCAAAGCCACGCTGCATGTTCAGTGTCGACAATGCACACTTTCCTGAAGCCTAAAAAAAGGAAAACGCACTCATTCGCCTCACTCATTATTTATGGTACAGTAGTTTGGCTGTCTTAGCAAGCATGTATTTCTGTGTAGCGACTTGACCTTTTATCGCGGTCGAGTGTTATCCGATTCTTTCCTCTTTTTGTCTTCTCTGCAGCGAATTCCTAAAGCTTCACCTTATGCTGAACAAATGCGAACAGACTTGGTTTCCTAGTCTCTCCAACCCTACTCCCAAAGATAAAATGGTATGTTACCATTTCCGAGAAGGCAGATTAAGGGTTGTAAAATGGAGTATGAGGATTTTGCAGTTATCAAAATTCCTCTCACTCTTGACCTTTCAAATGTCAAAAAAGACAATGTGTTGTGGAAGGCAGCAAAAACGATACATCATATTTATGTCTTCTTTGCTGTTTTTATACCTTAAGTATTGTAGTGAAGTGCTGGAAACAGCTCGTAGTTGTTGGTGCATTATGTAATTTTCCCTTGATAAAGGAAGCTCTTCTGCATCTGTGTCTCCTGCTAGTCTCACAGTCACATTCCAGATAGTCTAATATTATTCCAAGAGTCACACAGCTTTGAGTGGGGCCCTCAAAAGCGTACTTTAAAAGAATAGCACACATGCACACGGCTATCATATGTATATTCGTTTTGTCATGGAAGGAGATTTGAGACAGGATAATTAAAGGTGCGCTTCTCAAAGGGTCAGGGTCAAGCCAATAGGAATGTCAGAGACTTGCAAGGCTATGACAGCTCTTTTCAACAGGCCACAGTGGACTGGTGCAGGCAGAGATAGCGCAGCGCCCCAGAAAGGGCAGCATGCTGACAGCTCTCCAGCCACGCCGTCCCAGCAGGAAGGCATCAGTTTGAGAAACAGATAGTGAGCGAGGCCGTTGGTGGTGAAGACCAAGTCAGGACAGATTAGGCGCAGCCCGCAGGTCAGCCTGTTCCCACCATTTTGCTTTACGCCCCCCTGGACCCTGGAGTGTTATTAATAAAATACAGGGTCAAAGTGCTCAATGAAAATTTCAAACTCACCTCTTTCATTACAGCAGGCGTATGTTGCCAGCAAACCAAAACACCATTAGTATGCTAGCTGTGGCCACTAGCTGACATGTAAGATGCCCTACAGTTGTCTTGTTGGTAGTTTCTTTTTCCTGTTTTTGACCTATGTAACTTAAAGGTGAAAAATGCAATTTTTATGTTAAAGTTTAAGATGCTGAGACAGCTTGGTTGGCCAATATTGAACGTGGAGATCCGAGATCCAACTTTATAACCAAGTTTTAAATCTTGGTGTTCTATTTCTAATCGAATGCTTTGTCTTATTAGGTTTGTAATACTTTTTATGAAATGTCATTAAAAAAAATCAAATAATAATAATCAACCCAGGCTCACTGGAAATTTGTGCCTCTAAATACATTTTAGCAACACCATTTTTATGTACCTTACTGAATGTTTCGTGGCAGTTTCAAAGAGAAACGTCCAGAGAGTGGCACCAAAACACACATTCAATAAGTGACAGTGGCATGTTTTTAATATATTGGTACAGGAACGTATTCCTGCATTTTTAGAATACTGCTTGAGGTACGGCTGATTGAGGCTGTTCAGAATTCAAAAATCCAAGGAGTGTCGCTACTCCAAACCCATCCATAAATCTACCCGATAGTGTTAACAAAAGTGATATAAAAGCTAATCTGTTGATGCAGCCATATTATTTCAACTTCCTCATGCGGATTTGAGCTGTTTTGTCAAATCGTAGTTTACTTCATCTCTCAAATGCAATGCCTTATCACATGAGCTACCGAGCAAACCCAGTAAATTAGAAAACTGTAGAAGCTGTAAATGTGACGACAGTGTTTGAAAGTATCAGGTTTCAAATCGTGCAGGATGTTAAAATGGTTTATATAATATAATATTCTGCAAGCAATTGTGTTAAAATTAGCCTTTATAAATCAAAACTCTGTACCTGTAAATCATACTTTGTGTGAAAATGAATATAAGTTGTTGGAGTTTTACTACCTGTAGTTCACTTCAACTGGAATCTGTTTTTTCAGTTTTGCAGAAATGTATTTACAGTAGAGGCACGTATTTCCAATGAGTCTATGTTTACTTGGTATGGTAAATATGGTATAAATTGGTCTAACACTAGAGAAAACTATAAGCAAGCCAACCCGATGACCTGACAATGTAATTAGTTGGAGTTTGTATACAATTTTAAGTAAAATGTTAGCACCTCTAAACACAACGCTCAGTGCGGTTTAAGCAGATCGTATGAAATCTGCACCATTTCCTTAATAGGAATTGCCATTACAGTCTATTCAGTATGCCATTTAAAAGGTGACTTCTCTAAAAAGAGTAAACTTTGTGGCTCTGGCACGTTCTTAATTTTTCCTCTGCTTGTTTTGAACATCCCGACCAGTCAACATAGTGAGTTTGGGGGTGGGACTACCAGTTTTTCAACCAACAGCGGTATTCAGGAAACCTGTTTGAAAACAGTTTTGTTGCAATTTCATTTGGTGATGCTAGTTGCGCAAAAATGACATCCTTCACTTCTAACTGGTTCTCTACCAAAGTGGTATATTTGTTGCGGTAAATAATCTGTATTTCAACACTTTCAATGAGGACATCTGTTCACAGAGAGATAAACTGCACTCCCATTACTCTTCTCCTTACCTTAAGCGATGACTGGTGTCGTACCTGTCATGTGTTTAAAAGGAAGCATAACATGATAGCGCAAGATCTCTGATCGAGATCTGCAGGTGTGCGACGGCCGTGATTTATATGCCATGCCTCGATAAAAAGGATGTCAATTTCAGGCCTTGATGAAAGCTCTTGAACGTATCAGCGACAGAGAGATATGTTGACAGTAAGCATGCAAATTAGGTTAAATGTGCGCAAACTGAAATGAATCACCTCCTGTATCTTCCATTTCTTCTGCAATAAGCTTTTTGGTGGTTACGTAGCGGCTTGTGACACATTCGGTCCTTTGTTTCCAACTGCTAACTGTATTTAATTTCACATCTTATCGGCCTAGGCTTTGTCTGTCTAGCGGCTCCTCCTGAGTCAAAGCGACCCCTTGAGATAAACTCTGTCAGACTCCGGGGTGATTTATTAAATTCTGATTTCTGTGAAGGACTGTAATGGGGGTGGGGGAATACATTGCAGGTGGCTACTAGCTTCAGGCACTGTTTATTCTCTGATACATATGTTAAAGGTAGAAGAAAGGGAGAAGTACAAATCTAAGTGGGATTTCCTTCCTTTGTTGTGGCAAGAGGAACCTTGCCCCTGCCGTCCCCCTTTAATTTCACCATTGCAGCAGTTGTTCTAAGTAACCGCTGTTTAGAATAGAGACGGCTTGAGGAACTCTGGTCTATTTATACTATCCTGCGACCCAGAAGAGTAAATTTACATTCATGCAAATCCACTAGCGGACACCTAAAAGTGTCTCTGACCCTCTATCCAAATCTATTAGGGAAATGTACTGACCCAATCTCAGCCCTATTTGATTGAACTAGTTTGCATCTCTTTTTCGGCCCTGCACTTGTCGGCAGTGGGTGCATCATGCTAACTATTTAAAGTGGTGTGTGTGGAAAATGTGCTAGCCGATGTATTATTAAAGCTAATTTACAACCGAATATGATTAACCACGGCAGGCGTTTCATTTCAAGGTTGTGCTCATATGGCCTCGTCTTTTTCTCTAGCCATTAATGGCAGGAGAACATGGCCCATAAAAGTGATATGTTACTTATACTAGTGGAATCTGTGAATAGTGCAGTGATTAGTGCTTGATCTTGTCCTTTTCTTCTTAGCTTTTGCTAGCCTTTTGTTTCTGAAGAAGAGGTGCTATCATGCATCCCAAGCAAACAATTTCATATATATATTTTTGGCACTGCATTTATTACTACATGATGTGCAAACCGTCCTTTGCCAGATTCCTCGAGTTATTTTGAGAAAAGAATATGTGAACAAGGATTTGGATTCACAAAACATTCTTAAGAATACAATTCTTCTTACAGTAACTGCTGCTTTTCTTCTTCTTTTATATACAAGAAAACAGGCCATAGCATTTTGTATTCCCAAAAACTTCTCTTAACAGTGTTTCTTTAGACAAAACTTAAGTTGGGTCTGAATTCCTGAAAAGAATGTCCTTAGAGATCATTGTAAATAACCTCCTAAAGTTAGTTTTTTTTTTTTTAATCATAAAGAATTATTTACTGTACCTCAAACTAAGATTAACATATATCGATGACACAAGGAATTTTTTTCTCTGCATGAACATTTGGAGTAATCACCAATAAGTATACTCCCTGTAATGTTGAAAGTCACTGAAAAATGGGTAGCGGAGCAAATAATCACATATCTTAAAAACTAATTTCAAAGTTCTCTGTTGCCAATTCATACCAATCATTTGAAAGGGATCCAGTTCTTCAGTTTTGAATTTTGCCCAGACTGGATCCGAAGTGCTCAGTTAACTTGTCAAGATCACAATCACCTGCCTAACCACACTCCAGTCAAATAAACAGCATGTCTCCTTTACAGCTGGATCCCTTTGACCATCTGCTGTGATCCCCACAACTCACGTTTTTTATTGTTCTCTGCTCGTTGGCATCTTTTGTCTTTTGTCTTTTGCCGCCGATTTGTCTTTTGATCTGTGCAAGTGATTTATCTGCATGGAATCGGTTTTAGCGTAACATTCACCCACCCACCACCACCCCCTTCCCTTCAGCCCCAGGAAATTTGGAATGGGTCTCCAATAACCTTGGCAGAACCAAACAAAGCAGTGTAGAAGTTGATCTGGTGTGTTTTGATACTGCCCTCCTCCTTGAAATGAGAAATCGACACACGTTTCCCATCCACCATACTGTAAATACCACACTTTGTTTTTTTGTTTTTTTGACGTGAACACATAAATGAAGATGGTCAGATGTTTTTAACTTCCATCTCTCTCTCTCTTTTGAGCCCCTCTTATCGGCTCATTTCAAGCTTGCAAAATTGCTCCAAGATAGGGGAGTTCGGTGGAAGACTCTGATGTCTTGAGACGGCAACAGTTTTTCCTCTGTTTGCTTGGTTAAAAGCATTGTGGGTTGGGGGATTGCAGTTGACAACCCTGAGGGTATTAGAGCTGTTTGCCTTCTCTCTCTATCTCTCTCTAGCTTTTTTTTCCACTCGTCTGCAGCTGTTTGAGTCTCCTCCCGCCAGCTGTCAGTTAGACTCTCTCCGTAAACACCTCTACACACCACCTGCTTCCCACTGGGGAAATAGGTGTATGGAGGAAAAGTTTGAACAATACGGAAAGGCGGACAGGTGGAGAATCTGTATTCAGGCTGTGAATCCGGGGTCTGACAAGGCAGTTAAGTGGCGTCTCTGTCCAGGGTTTGTCAGAGTTACAATAATTCTAATTAGGAGGGCCATGTTTGAGAAAAGCGCTCTCGCTCTGTTTCCGAATGAAAGCCACTTTGATGAATTCGAAAGTTATGAAAGACCTGGACACATAAATCAAAGACAGGAAACTGTTGAAGCTGCATCCACGTTGCGGAATAAATGCAATTTGCTGTCTGTTAGAACTGTTTGAAAAAGGAGTTCCCTTCTTCTGCAATTACAGCATAAAGCCTCGATTTGACAGATGCGTGGGTGTGTGCCGGTGTTAAGTTACTGCCGGAATGACAGGTATCTTTTCATCTGTCAATATAAGCATTTATTCTGTCTACTGGAACAGCGCAGAGCCTGAGGAGAACTTTATTTAACTTTCTGTCGTCCTTCCAAGACTAAATTCATCAATCCTGACATTATCTGAATGCAAATTGTGAATGCTAATTAAAGAAACAGCCTACAGAAATTCTGATAACCTGAATGTTCTTCTGGCTTCTTGGCCAACGGGCTCCTTTCACACAGGAAATTATGAAAGTATTACATGAAAATCATTTGCACGTTGAAATTGCAGGCCTCTCTTTGTGTTTGTGTTTGAATTAGCGTAGCAAGTTGAAAAATGACCACCTCTAGGCTAGTTTCTTTGCAGTCTGTCAGCTGCAAGTATGTAGCATTTAAGTACCAAGGCCCTTTTTGGGACTTATTTTTTTGTTGTTGATTTTGATTTAGGATTTGTGTTCATGTTAAACAGGCAAGGATTGCAACAAGTCTTACCCTAGACTTCCTCAATGCTTTAACCTCAAACCGATCCCACAGTTTTGGTCTTACTTTAGTTATTTCCTCACATCATCATTTCACAACTGCCGTTAGAGTGCTCTGCAAGTCAATCAGTGAGGCAATAGAATAAGTTCACCAACTGAGATTAAGGAGCATTTTGATCTTGATAACCAACTTTCAAATTGTGACATGGAATGGAAAACAAAGCAGGTTTTCATGCCGGAAAACAGAGAAGAGAGCTATGGACGGTAATGACGTTGAGCAGAGCTCCTGTTTAGCGCTCGGGAGCCCCAGGCAACTGTAAGGCATCAAGGCCACCTGGGTGCGACTTTATTAAAGGATGAAATGAGAGGTCGCACGTTCCAGACCCTCGCATGACATCCTGCTGCTGGAGCTCAACGGTGCTCCGCTCTCCTCCAGTCTGGCTTTTTTGATGGGTTAGCCATGAAAGTGTTTTTCATTAGTCTCTCCGAGGGACCCTGGAATACTCTTTTGCCAGCAAATCCTAATTTCATTGTTGATAGGTCTGTTAGAAGCATGCCGTGTCTATCACAAGCTTTTAATTAATGCTGCATGATGTGTTTGCAGGTTATTCAAAGATAGTCATTTGTCATTGTTTGAATTTATTAGATTTAATTTAAGTTTATTAATGGGCCTGCTAGGTCCTCCTCATGTACATGTGTTGTACAAAAGTTTACATGTACAGATTCAAATATCACTTAATTAAATTTATTAAATGAGCTTTAAGTCCTCTTAGGAAATTATATTACTCAGCAAACATACAGTTTCAACCCTGAATATATTTTAGAGTTTTTAAAAACACATTATTTACTTGTTACTCACTATTCATTAAATACTAACCAACCAACGTTTTTAAATGTGACTTCAAAATTTATTTTGTATCTTTTGAAAGTTAATGTAGAAAAAATAGTTACATGATGCTCCCTGAAAAAAAAGCCACTTTTTGTCTTTGTGCACATGATTGGTTTGCATCAATTTAGCAGGCGTATAACTTTGTGGTTCGAAGTTTTACTTTGTCATAAATCCTAAATAAGATATTTGGCTGGTAGGTTTTGCATTGTGGGCCTATAATCTGATGGCAGCAATCCGGTAACAACTTTATAGCACTTTTTCATGGCTGTTGGCTGTAAATTTTTAACTGTTTGCATTGGCAGAGTGTTACCTGTTTTATAGCAGGATCGTGTCATGTCGAGCTCCTTATCGTTGGCAGGCACACTAGTGATCTCGCAAACGGGCACCTGTTTTAGCCACTTGAGCATGTATTTTCCTTTAAAGGGGCAGCTTAAATTTAAGAGAAAAATTATAGCTCGTCAAAATGCAATCTGTTGACATATTTCACTGTAGCATTATCGGTGCGTGCCATGATTGGTCTTCTACGGCGTTATCATTTAACAGGCCGCTTTTAATGCTATCATTTAATTCACCTCTCTCCCTCTTACCAGCTCATTTGTATGCTGCTCTCTCTGTGTCTGTTTGGGCTAGCTTTAAGAAGCACAAAGCCTTTAATTGTGAGGTTTAACATTTTGCAATTAAAATCCACCCTTGTTGCTCAGAGGAACGAATGACGAGGCTTTGATGTATTTTAATCAGCGGAGATGTATTGTACTTTAAGGAGCATAGAGATCCCTGATACATTTCTGATTTTAAATCGACATCCTCTTCTACCTTTGAAGATGATAGCATTTCAAGCTGAAAGCACTGAGTGAGGGTCCCTTGAACCCTCCCCCGAGATAATAAAGATTTTTATCTTCCCGATTCTAAAGTGGACAAATAGGATTATAGGAGACATTTATATTTCAGCTAAACCAAGAACATCACGATGATTCCCCAGAGCATGAAGAATCAAATCTCTAAAGATGTAATAATTAATGGGAATAGTTTGAACAAAACTTTTTTGGGATGATGACATACTTGGCGAAGCTAGCGTTTCTCACAGTATTGAGCACCTTAGCTTGACGGATAATTCAATTGCTAGTTTGCATCTGTGAGAACAGGCTTCAGAAAATGCAAGCAGGAATGTACTAATAATGGATCTCCTCTGCTTCAGTTTCCCTTTGACAGATGGACTGTGCATGCTCAAATCGAATTGGGCTTTAATTGCATTGTGGCGTTTCAAATTTATCTGCTTCAAAGATTTTGTTTACAGGTTTAGGGGCTCATGAAATGTGATGTTTTTTTCCCCTATTCCTCTAAACAGGAGACAACTGTAATTCCTGGAGAATGTGCCATGCTTGTTTGCCCTGTGGGAACGAAACTGTTCAATAGGGCAGACTGTTTTTTTCTCAATATGCACTTAAATGCTATACAGCTGCCTGGAAGGTCTTTGGAGCTGCATGTCTGCTTGGTTGCACAATGTTCACATGATGGGGTTCATTTGGATAGGTGGACAGTGTAATCAAATTCCTTCCTGCTTCTGAGCTCGCCTCTCCTCTCGCACATTTATGAACGCACTTTACACGTGTACACTAATGTCTTGGCTTATTAAGTCGAAGCCATTGAATATCAAAGGCCTTGGTGCATGGTAAACAGTGCTTTTCTCTTATCACTATTATTAAAACAAGCTGATGATGGCTTCGTTTGATTATGTTTCTTCGACAAGAAAAAAAAAAAAAAACAGTCCTATGCTGTTTGTTTAGGGGAAATTGTTTAATCGTGTCGAATTCTGGAGAGAAACCTTCCAGAATGCCTCATAGACAAAAATACAACAATCAGTTACACTTTTTTCTCTGTAAAAGCTTGTGTTAATATTCTTCTGGATGTTCATTAATAGCTCATAGCGAGCTTGAGATTTTCCACTGAGTGAGTCATGCTAATCTTTAACTATTTTGAACCGAAGCCTCCACAGAATCATATTTCCATTTCGAGAGATTCAAAATTTCTTTGTAAAAATCATGCCTGGCTGTGTAAAACAAAAGTATTACCTAATGAAGAGTCCCTTCAAAGTCTTGGACTCTAAACCCTTAACCACAACGCTAGTAACGCACGCGAAGGAGCTTTTGAGGAGAGAGGATGATTCTATCATGCCCTTTGCCACACTCTCATTTGCCTCCTCTTTGTGAGCCGGTAATATTTTTCATGTGCTTCTAATGAAGATTACCCCTCTCTACAATCCACTCACCTTATCGTTAGCCTGAGCTTTGCCCGCGCACTAATTGATGCACCCCTGCCAATTCAGACTCCGGCCCTGTCACTGACCCCCATTAAGATCCCGTCCTCCTCTTCTCATGGAAATCAGCCCCGGCGTTGTGAATCCTCCACCTCCAATCAGCTCCGCTCAAGTGGAGAAAACAGCCTCTCGTAGCTCGTACCTAAATCAAGCCCGACTCTTTTTGCTTTGTGTTTGCTGGCTACAAGGCAACGTTCTCAAAGAGACCAAACTATTTTACACTTTTACAAAATAGAGAGTGCTCGATAATTAAGATGAGGCGCTTGCGATGATGACTTGACTTTCTCAAATTTTTTTCATGTCGCACTGCTTGTCTTCGTTTTATACTGACTGACACCTAGTGGCAGCACAATGCAGCAGCATTCGTTTTTTGTTATCGATGCCTTTTTACAAATATTTTATTTGCTGTCAACCTTGAGTAAATGTGTTTTTTTTTTCAAGATTATTTAGAAGTTTTATAGATTGTTTTGATATGTCTTGTAATTTGTGTTTTTTTCCCCCTCTTAAGTTATTAAAATATAACGAAAACATAAATATTGGCTAAATCTAGTGTATTTGTGTTGACTAGATTTTAATTAATGAAAACAATGTGAAATGACTAGTATTTTGTTAGTCATGTAATCTAAATACTAAATATTGGTCAGTCATGAAATCTTATCTACTCAATAATAATTAAATTAAATAATGCAGCTTTTATTAATCAACATATATAATTAGAGACTTCATCTCATGTGAGTGTCGATGATTTGAAGCATTTGCAAAAATTGTGCGTATATATATATATATATATATATATATATATATATATATATATATATATATATATATATATATATATATATATATATATATATTGTGTGTGTCCATGATTTTAAACATTTGCTAAATTATTTTCTTTGACTAATTTATTTTTATTATTAATATTTTATAACTTACTAAGTATCTTACCTGCATGAGAGAATGAAGGAGATTTTATAGTAACTGACCTGTTAGCAATGATTGTTGTCATCAGTTTTATACATGCTGGTGTATTGCACCTGTTCTAATATCTTCATGCTGTGCACACCAAAGCATGTCCACGTGATGCCTCCCTAGCTTAACTGCTTTAATATAGATGCTGTATCTCAACCTCTAGTTATTTATGGCTGAAACACAGAGGCACTCCCATGTTGAGTTCCTCTTCACTAGATCTGATGTCAACACACATTCCACGCAGTTCTCTGGAAGCCTGACATTTTGAGATAACAGTCCTCCTGTCCAGGTAGCTTAGTTAGGCATTGCAGTTAAGATGTCTAAAATAGTGACGAGCAATTTGATACTTTTAACTGGCAGCTAATATTACGTTTTAGTGATATGTCCTGACTAGATGTCTTTATCTTTTGTTATAATCTCTTGGCTTTGAACCTGAGTCACAATCAGCTTTCCATTTTGGGATAATTTGGCTGTTCAACTCCCCTAATTCCGTAAAAGTTTTCAGATTCCATCATTAGTGCTTTTTTAGCCTGCTATCTGCAAGCAAAGTCCATTTATCCCATTTTCCCCACAGCAAATTGTTTCTGTGGCCAGCTGAATACAGCCAGAAATACTTATTTCTCATTCCAGTCCCCAGTGCAAAGTCTGTGGCTCCTGTCTGTACTTATACTGATCTAAAACTGGCTTGCAGAAACCAATCTGCCACATGCTAGCCAGACATGACATCACAACAATTGGGAATCACTTGGAGTGGCCTACTCTGTGAGGGTAACAGCCAGGCCAGAGATGGATACGGTACAGCAGTCGGCTCATGGGCTAGTCAATGTTTAAACACTGCATGGTAGTGATTTTGTGAGTGATGTGCACTTTAGTTCTTGTAATACATGCCTTTAAGTTACAATACAACAAAATGTCAATGGGTCTCATTCACTAATTATTGCTGACTTGTGTACTTGTGTGCTCAGAACAGGTTCATGCTAAATGTCCACAGAACAATACACAATCTTCAGAATATATTCATAAATTAAAAATATGTAATCATGTAATCTGGAATGACATGAAGAAGGAGAGCAAACTGAGGACAAACTAAATCTAGAAGAACTGTGGCAATGCCTCCATGATGCTTCAAGAAACAAAGCTGTGCACAGAGGGTAAAAGTTGCTTTAAATGCAAAGGATGGTCATACCAAATGTTGATTTGATTTAGTTAACATAAGTTAATTGGTAAAGAAAATCTATTTATGAAATTATTTTTGACAGAATCCTCATATTACATCATTTTTACACAAGTGTCTAAAACTTTTAACAGTGCTGTAGCTTTGCAGGTAGGTTTCTTGAAGCATCTTGGAGACGTTGCCACAGCTCTTCTGGATTTAGTCTGTCTCAGTTTGTTCTGTTTCTTCATGGCATTCCATACAGACTTAGTAGAGTATTAGTAGACTGGTAAGGTTAGTGGTAGAATAAGATGACATGTACATGTGACAAAGTTACTTTTAGTCAGTAGAGTATCTTTTGGGAGACCATCACAATAAAGAGTTAGTAGATATGAAGCAGACAGTCTACTTATAATTTAATGAGAGTTAGTTCACATGTAGGTAGAATGTTACTTAGTGTCAACAGAATGTTTAAATGGGATCATCAAAATAAAGTGTTACCTCTAATAAGTATACATAATTTGTATAAAAACATTTTTATATAAATTTTCACCATTTTTAAATATATATTTAAAAGCGTCAGTTAATATTTTATTTATATTGTGAATATGATATATTGTATCTGAATATATTAAAATATAATTAATATAAGAAAATGTGCAAAACACTATTTTCTGTGTTGTGAATATATTTATATATATATATCCTGGAGATTTTACTGTGGAAATGTTTGCATGAACCTTTTCTTAATACGCTTGTATGTGTATATGTATGTATAATATTTATAAAAATTTTCTTCATAAATAAATAAATACATTTTATTAAATATTTATTTAATTTGAATACTACTGTAATTAGGCCTCTTTTTTTTAAAATAGAAATATTATAAATTACAAATATTATGAAAAAAAAAAAAAAAAAACAATGCTAACCTCTTTCAGATAATTTGTTCCAATTATTTTTTTCTGACCTTTCTAGATATTTTTACCTTATTTACAGAATAAATTATTTTGTAAATAACATTTATCATATGGACTTTTGATATATATTTTGATATATGTAAAATCTATTAGTTTTTCTCTCAACCTCAACATTTCCAGTGTAAACGTGTAAACATTTACATGATTATTGTATGTGAATAAATTGAAATTCAAAGGCATCAAGGTTTCAGATTTCACACACAAATACATGTACACAGTTGAATGAGTGAATGAGACCTGCTATTCTAAGCAAACTGTTTATGCTAGTCTAGCTGGTTTATTGGTTTGTTTAAGTGTATTTACGCCAATTAGGAGTAATCAGGTGTGCCTGTGTTTTATCACAGTGCATAGTCATTAGCAGGTTTAAACACCTTACGGGCACTTCACTCTCTGTTTTTTATTTTGCTCTGATCTCTTTGTTGTATTAAAGAACAAAATCCATTTTTTTCTGAGGACATTTTGATGTGCTTCCAGATTGTCCTCGAATGCCTCATAAAATATGGCTCCTGGATCAATTAATTGCATACAAAGTGGAAAAGCAGAATGCGAGTGTTACAATGGAGGGCCCATCTCCCCTGGGCCCTAGAGGCTTGAACTGTGATGTTTCATTAACTGTGCACAGGCCTGTGGCCCCCAGTAAACATACAGTAATTAGGGAATTTTGAGTTGTCGTTTCTGAGCTTGCACTATGGTAATGATGATATGACCCTAAAAAAATACGATGTACTTGCGAGGTCATAGAATAGGCAGCCTGCATTTAATTCTCCTCGTCGGTCTAATTTAAATTAGCCTGCGACTGTTTAATATTCCAATTCTCGTGTGCTAAAATGGAGATTTATTTACCGATAAGGGCGAAGGATCATATTTTATGAATTTTTTTTTCCTGCTGGAAGCTAATCGTAGGGCGCAGATTGACGGACCGTTTGTCTGTGTCAGCAGCGTAGGACTTATTTGCTTGCTAATAAACACAGACGTCTAAATGTATACAGTCGTAAAAAATGACTAGCAGTCAGTGTTAATTATTCCCATGCAAAACAGCGAATAGTGCACTTCGTTATGCACCGGGTGTTTTTACCTCTAATATTAACATTATATTAAGTCTCCTAATTAGTGATGGCTGCAGTCGGGCCTCGCAATAGTAATTGCTTTTGCTTCTTTAAATAAAAGATGCCATGTACAATTGTGTCTCGTTACCGATATGGAATAAACAGCAGCAGGGTGAAGCCGGAGTGGCGAGGTTGGCGAATGGTGCCTGGGCGGAGCGTCTGAGAGACGAGAGAGAGAGAGAGACCTGTGGATGGGGAGGCAGTGGAGGCTGCATGTCAATGAGATGACTCGATGTCACTGAGCTCACCAGTCAGGACAGCCATCTGGAAAATCAAAGGCCAGCGCCATCTGCTTTACTTTTCCCACTGTTTTCCCATCTCTCACTTTCTCTCTGTCCACCGGCCCTCAAAACAGGATGCTTGTTTATACCTTCTCCAGGATTTTGAAGTGGCATCTTGTTTTGCCAGCATGGATGATGTTGAATTTTTCAAGTCATTCTTTTAGGGCAGGTTTTTGTTTATATCTTGACTGTGAGATTTAGGTGAAGTTTTGAGTGCCTTTGAAAAAAAAAAAAAAAAAAAAATGTGTGTATTTTACGAACATATTTTTCATTTCTTTTTAAAAACTTGGTTTTTAAGAATCATCGTCGGTGAGACACAGATGGAAAGGTGCCCTGGTGTGTCTCCACTTCTTTGTGAAGAAATCTCCTGACTCTGTAAAATGGGCAATGATGACATATGTGGATGCGGGCCTGTTCATATCTTTGTGGGGCCTTTAGGGAAATAAATATCTGAGAACATTCAGTGAAATGAAGCTCACTCAATAAATCAACCTGACACAATAAACACTTCTGGCACATGCACCGCCCCCCCTTCCTTCCCCCTTTTCTCTCTCCGGCACCACCTACCTTTCGTCGCTCTTGCTGCTACCAAATGGTGCCTCCCCAAAGGCCGGTAAATCAAATCGGCACACAAATACAGTGGGAATTTATTTGGAATGGGTTTTTGTTCTGTTTAACGCCCGATTGTTAGATGGACTGGGCCGATGATAAATCTCGAGACCGCCGCTTTACCCGTGCTCGGAGCCTGTTGCACCTCGGCTCCACATATAAATCATAAATCCGATTGCATGAGAGAGCTTTTGCTGGCTGTTGACAGGAAAGAGAGTGGCAAATGAACAGAATATATGTCTGATGCTATTTATCTTCCCCCGGCTGCTACTACTGCAGACCGCTGGAAGTTGCCAGAAAGTTGCCAGAGTTTCATATCGAATCGGGATAGATGTGGGGCGCAGAAACGTCCTGCGGTGTGATTAACGATCGCAGAGTCGTTCTTATTTGCAACAGAATGTATCTGAAACATTGATGTACGTGTAGCCATTAACACACCATTCGTTAGCTTTTTATAGGGACTTTTATGTTTTGTTAAAGGGATAGTTCACTCCAAAATCACTTGTTCTCGGGTCATTCCAAACTGTAGAGAAGATATTCTGAAAAAATTTGGAGGAGCTGCTTTTGAACTGGAACTGAACCCTGTTGACTTTCAAAGAACTCTGGTTTCACAAACTGGGCTTAGCTTAAGCCAGGACTAGACTTTAGTTAAATTAAGATATTTAAGCAACTTTTACAAAAAATGCTTTAGACGAAAAACATTACTGCTGTGCATCTTGACACAGAACAATGGCACTGACATATTTTAAGATATGTCAGAGCAAGATATTTTCAGTTGAGACAGCTCATACAAGCATTTTAGTCTGGGACCAGCTTAAACTTTGTGAAACCGAGGGTTTGTGTTCCACACACAAAGTCAGTCGTACAACTTTGAAAGACTTGAGAGTGAGCAAATTATGTCAGTTTTCATTTTTGAGTGAACTATCGCTTTAATTTGTGACCTTCTGATGATTTGAAATCCCTTCTGCCACTTGCCTACATGCTGAAATCCCTCCCAATCCCCTGGGCACTATTTAAACAGCAATAATATAAGCCGTATAGCAGGGAATAATTAGTTTATCAGTGTTTGCTATGGTAACACACGTGGTAACAGTCTTAAGTGATTGTGTTTTCAAATGGCAGACCCTGCATACATTTTTCTTTTATCTAACCACACAGTGGCTATGATTGCTCAGTGTTATAAATGGCACATATTTTTTAAGGGGAGAGAAAGACATTGTTTACAGTTGGCCTCACACCGTGAATCTGTCCAGTGTAAGGTAATCTGCAGTAATAAGCTCCATTTGTTTTGTTTAGCTCTTTAACAGAGGACTGGGGAAGAATGTGAGGGAGAGAGAGAGAGAGAGAAATCTCATTTCAAATCCTTCTAACCTCCTTATCTCTATTTGTTCAGTTGTTTTTAATGCCACATACTGAAAGAATTTCAATAGCTGTTTTGCCATGAAGTCATTTGTTATCCTTCAGCAGGCTTTGGTTTCCCTATTGTGTGACAGCCACAAAGTGCTTGAATCTTCCAGATGGAGCTAGCCAGAATGAGATGCTAGCAAACAAGCTCATGCTCACGTACACAGACACAGAGGAATACCTTTAGCATTTGCTAAAGGGTGAAATGATTGTGTCATGTTTCTCAATATCTTACTTCCTAGTAATATATTCACTATATCAGTGAGAATGTCCCAGGCATTTTGTATTAGCAGGTGGGACAGCTTGTCCCTGAAAGCTCCCGTCTCTCTGTTGTTATGTGGTGGTCACATCCTAACACGACGAGGAGAGCTTTATCCTTAGGCCAGTGTCATGCTGGATTCTGTATGAAGTTGCTTCCTTTGTTTGCAGTGTTGTGTGCTGCTGACAAGCTTCGAGTCAAGGTGCACTGCTGTGAAATAATTTAAAAGCCTAATGGCATGCACTTAACCAGGACTTAATTTATGGTACCCAAACATTAAGGGAAATAATATCAAGGGGAGGTGAGAGAAAGTTATGAAAAGACATTTGGAAATACTTTGCATCAATTAAAGTCAATGCAAATTTAATGTGTTCTAAATATTTATCTTACACTCAATGAAGCTGCATTTATTTAATTAAAAATACAGTTAACAGTAATACTTAGAAATTATTATTTTAATATATTTAAAAATGTTACTTTTTTTTTTTTTTTTTTTTTTTTTTACAGCCATTACACCAGTCTTAAGTGTCACATGATCCTTTAGCTGTGATTCTGATTTGCTGATTTGGTGCTCAAGTAACATTTCTCATTTATAATCTTTCTTCTTCTTCTTATTCTTTCCAAGCGCTCCCTAACTGAGCTTCACTTTGCTATCGTGAATTGGTAACACATTGCAATTTAATTCCACTTGTTAACATTAGTAGACTATATTAGTTTTACCATAAACTAACAATGGAAAATAGTTCTAAAGAATTATTGATTGTGGTTAACCTTGATTCCAACATTTAATAACACATTATTACTATCACAAGTTTTATATGTTAATGATATTAAATGGACCTGAGCTACCATGGACTAACAGAGAAAAGCAGTATTTTTTATTCACTAACTTTAACAAAGACTTGTTGCAGAACAATACTGTAACAAATTGATTGCTCATTGTTAGTTAATGTTAGTTAATGCATTAAATATTTAATAAAAAAAGAAGCTTATTGTAAAGTGTTACCTGTGAATTATTCTTTTACATGGCTCCCTAGAAAGGTGCCAAAATCAGCATTCAAAAAGCTGCCACCTCATTTTCTGGCTACTCACGTGGGAGATGTTTTACATGTACGTTTGCAGTGGGATTCTTGCAGCAACTTGCATGGAAAAACAAAGAGACTTTTAGATGATTAGACGTTATTTTGTGTTTCAACAGGACACTGCTTTATTATGTTTCCACTAACTCTCCCTTTTTTCTCCTTCTTCTTTGCATGTTATCTTGGGCATCCCTGTGTGACGACACTCCCACCTCAGGTTAGTGATGTTCAGTAATTTTGTATCTATTATGAATAAATCCTTTCTTGTCCACAGAGACAAACGAAACAAATTTCAAAGTAGAAACACAAAGTAGGACATTTCAACTTAATTCACAAAGATAAAACACACATTGGCCATAACACATCTATGACTATAGGCCACCCTGTGTTATCTAAATACAGAAGCTCTAATAAGGTCAGTCTAATGTTTGGCTGTAATAAGCATAACAGTAGCTGGGATATGACTGATTCACAGCGGACCTCCAGGTTCCATTCGTAACTTAATGGAACTGTGCTTTAATTTGACCAAGCTCTTGATTGACAGCTGCTCACGATATCTCGCTGGTAACCCTTGACAATGGACATTAGTGTCGGATTAAAGCAAGGTGTTAAAGTGTATTAAAAAATTAAGTCGATTTCCTTTCTGTTCACTCATTTTCGCCCTCAGACAGCATTAAAATTCCCCTACAGTTCGTTTTTATAAGATGATAGCACTGGGTCTCATAGTGCTCTTTTGAAGAAAACCAAATGACGAAATATACTGGGGTATTGTTAAAAGATGAGAAGAAAACGTCATCCTCCATTGACTAAAGCGTACAAATATTATTTGACTTGTGTGCAGGGGAATTATCTGCAGAACACTGGGCTTTACCTGTCAAAATGAATCTGATCATATCTCAGATGGGTTCATATTGCAGGCTGGTACACGTATGAAAGCGCAGCCCCCCTCTCAGAGAGCTTTATCTGTCAAAAAGGCTCAGCTTGAACCTCTTAATTTGCAACCGAACTGCAAGTCTGCACTTTGTTTATTGTATTATTTCACGGTGCTGTAAATAGACATAAATCTCCAGTAAGAAATATTGTTCAGCCAGACACCAAAGCTTCCCACTTATTGGATTCTGTTTCCCTTCGTTTATGGATTCGTGAAGAGTCTGGTTTGAAGACAATGAACTAACAAAAGATTGTTTTAACAGCTGCGCGTCTTTGATTACACACTTCTTTGAAGTATCACTTTAAGTTTGCCTTTGAACTTGGATAGAGATCAGAAATGAATTGGGCTGCTTTTTGATGTAAAAGGAGGGATTTGATTGTTGAAATGTTCATAAACTGTTTCCAACCGTTTGCAGTTTGGTGTTGACTTTCAAAGGGGACGAGTGGAGAGATACTCCTCTTCAGGCATGTGATCAAAAGAGGTCTCTCCTGTAGAGCAACTTGAGGAGAAACAATGTTGTGTCTTCATTCAAAAGTGACTGTGATTTTAAGTTGTTTTAATTTTTTTTTTTGCTGATGTTCAAGAGTGGTTTCCTGTTGTTTTAGGAGTTTAATAGTGCATTAATGAAGGGATAGTCCACACCAAAATGAAAACCTTTGTGACTTTGTCTCTCCTTGGGACCTCAAAAGAAGATATATTAAAGAATACTGGAAACCATACTACACTGGAACCAATTGATTTCCATTTTATGGATTACATAGAGACATTTCTCAAAATACCTTATTTTATGTTCCACAGAAAGTCAGTTCATGTGGCTATCCTAACATGGTTATTGTGTTTAATGTTGTCAGATTAAATTAATGTAATGAAAAGTTTTTTATGGCAAATGGCTTTAGTTCATGTGGTGTTGCTGTTATTTCTACCTTAATGACACAGAATAGGTCAGATGGAGGTTATAAACTCCTGGGAGAGAGTTTTCTTTACTTTTGTGTGTGAATGTGGGAAAATAACTGGAATTATTCCAGGCCCAGTCCAGATACAGTAGAATAAATGCTATTTGAAGACTAATGCCAATGTGCAATAAAAAACAAACAAACAAAACAAAACAAAAAAACACCTTTTTACATCGGTTTACACCAAAATTTTAATTAGTATTTACTTCCATTTATTTTAGTAGTCATCTGGTGTAAATGTGCATGTCATGAAAATATATTAAGGTCTGTGTATTTATAATTGTCAGATTTTTTTCTTCTCCCCTGAAAATTACAACCTCGACTTGTAAAAAAAAAAACCCAGGAACAAAGTTAGAGTACATGGCCTATATCTGTCAAAGACATTAAAAGACAGTGCATAACTCTTGATCTATATTCGTCCAGGAAAAAAAAAAACACAATTTTTCTGTATATTTCATTGAGTCAAGGACAAAGAAATGGATGGCCCCAGCTCACCAAATGACCCACATAACAGAATACATGCAATTCATGATCTACTTAAACAACGTGATAAATGCAAATACTGTCACATCGCCCATAATCCCTGTGCCATTACGCTCGAATCTCTCATTTCACTTTTGTTTCCTTTCTTTTTCACCCTGCTGTTTTTGATGCAAACACATTTGGCTTTTTTCCCAAGGACTCTGCTATGAATGTTATTGGAAGGGAAGGGAGAGAAAATTTGGATATTTTTACATGATGTCCTACATTTTGTCAGCTAAAATGGGGATATTGCCTGAGCGAGAGTGAGGCATGTTCTTCAGTTGTCAAAAAGGCAGTAAGTAATGATTAAAATAGCAGTGTGAAACGCTGGGAGATTAAAGTGATGCTAATGATAAGTGAGAGAAGAAAAGGGCAAGCTATATTTTAATTCCTAGGAGAATGGTTAATGACTTCTATTGCCTGAGATTTAAACTAAACCTGTCTCATCAGCTTTTTTCTGCTCACAGAGGAAAAAAAGGGCCCCGTGCACTTTAATTTATTAAACTCTTTTAAGGAAGCACATTGATCTACATAGGTTAAACTTTCAAAATTTGGGCAGCACGTTCCATAAAGCTGTCTGCAGGAGCAGGGGCAGTGGAGTAGCTCAAGGCACCGCCATAAAGAATTCATTATCTATGAACTGCCACATTTAATCAGAAAATATCAATTATTTAAAGGGGAAGGCTTGCTTCTGTTTAGCACTGGAGGATTTCGAGACAGGCCAGATTAAAGTGACAACCGCAGACAATGCGCTGTGTGAATTTCCACTGTAACACAAGCCCTCGTTTTAGGTATATTCTCCACGGCGTGTCAAAGCCCACTCTCGCCTACTGTATTCACGCCTGTGATTACAATTACATCAATAATGCAGAGGTTTACTGCAAGTAAAATATTTATCTGCCTTTTTCAGCCCTTTCTCGATTGACTAAGACATACACTGTAAAAATTTAACCGTGACATTAAAACACAACCTCCCGTGACCTGCATAATGAAACGTGTGTGTTTTTGTTGACACGGCATTACGCGTTCCGACAGACTTTATTAATCTGTGGTTTTGAGCGAACCTTTTGGCATGTTCCTGGTGAAGATAGGAGGCGGTGACACACATTTTTGATGCTAATTAGCATGCATTTCCGATCCACTGAACCCGGCATAACAGCCCGATCCCTTGCAGCCACTAGACTTTCTCGGCACCGGAGTGATAGAAGTCATTGAACATTCTGCTGACAGCAGATTATTTTTGTTTTTATACAGATGTCAGGCTTGAGTTGCTGGTGATTTCCACTCTAGCTACAGGGCCCAGGATCTTTGCGCTGTAATGGGAGCAAACGATTTTTCTTTTCTCTTGAAAACGTAAGATATTTCATGATATAGTTTTTGGTATAGAAGATATTTTGAAGAATGTTTTAGTGTTTAAAACAGGTCGGTGAAAAAAGATGACAGACTTAGCATTTTTTGGTGAACTATCCTTTTAAAGGTACTCTTGGTGTAAATCTTCCTTGAAAACACTATACTGCCCTCAAACAAGGATCCTTGTTTGCTATTGAAAAATGCAGATTTTAGTTCAAGGTTAGTTTTTAGACTTAACTATAGAACAATTGATTTATGGAAATCCTTTTGGGTTTGAAGCAACACAAGCTTTCCTCACAATGCTACAGCTCGAGATCCAACAATAATGCTTACCATGCAGCAAATCAATAGTGTCAATTGCCAAAGCTGCTATGCAGAATTTGATACCAAGGACTTGTGATGACGTTCACTGCTGGGTCAATCAACATGCAATCCTTTTTTCATTTTTGAATACATAATGCCTGTCATTGTTAAGAAAGACTCTAACATGGTGCCATTACAATTGATTGCTTCGGTACATGCAAGAATAATTCGATAAATCACCCTGGGCCAATAACACTTGAGGTTTGCCTTTCAGCTGATCAGATGTGGCATTGCAACGAGGTGTCATTTAACCATATTTAGTTGTACTTTCTTATCGAGTTTGCATTTAAAGTGGCGACTAATTATAATTTGTTTGCCTGAATATAAAAATAAAGAAATCCTGCCCAGCTTTCTGCAAAAATGCATTAAGAAATCACATTAATAATGCAACATATTTTTCTCACACATTTATAGCTTTCCCCCAGACACCAACATGTCACAGTTGTTGTTAGATCCCTATTGGTTTCAATTAAAACCTTGCTGAAGCAATAAAAATAGGCCAATTAAATTGGGGCAAGCACTTCAGAGGTAGAATGGGCTGATTAAATTAACCTTGCACTGCAATTAGGCTTAAAAATAAAGCTATATACGTATTTGTCACAAGCAACAATATTAATCAATGTTTGCTAGTCTAAATCTCTGAAAGTTTTGATTACAGCAGTTGCTTGGGTTCTAAAGTGATAACTTGGTAAATTTTCATTACTTTGTACTTTGCTTTAATACTCTGGTGTTAATGAACACTAACATGTGCACGCATTAAGTAGCTTCTTTGATTAAGTGTCGGCCATATGGCCCCGTCCGACTCCCTCTTATATGGACAGAATGACCTCAGTCCTGATATAAATGAGCTTTCGAGGGACGGGCTCGGACTTTGACTGTAACACTAATGGAATGTTTGTGCTCACAGGCTTTTATACGCTTAGGTAAAAAAAGCTTTTGGTAGTGGATCTTAACACATGTTAGCTTAAGTGAAAACATTTATTTCCTGGAGCAGTGAACTCGCTGTCATTCCAGCTGCAGCTTGTGTCTGCCCGTGTGTCTCATTATCTTGCCACTTTAAATCAACATGTACCTCCCACCCCCATCCCGACGGCAACAGCGGTCCCCGGGCCGCTGTGCCTCTGTTGCTTTCTCAGACTGTCCGTTGTGTTCACTCATCACTTTTAAATGTTAAAAATATATTCCCTGTTTCCATCCCCTACCATTTTTCTTCAATTTTCATACCATTACTGTGATCATTGGAAATGCCCATAGAATCCCATTGATCTTTCCTGCAGCTATGATACTTATGTCTTTCCTATATGTCGCTAACTAGAGGCCTCTGATTCTTTTAGCAACCCGTGTGCTGATTAATTCGCTCTTTGTGAAAAAAAATTGGTGTGGGCGTATTCCTAGCTATGTAATTTCTCTTTTTTTTTATTTTACGTCTCTTTCTTTCAGTCTCTCTCCCCTCCTCTGCCCCGGCCCACCCGCCCTCCCCCCTCAGTCCCTTGGCAAATGAAAGGTCAAAGACGCTGCAGTGATTAATGAGCACCAAGCGCCAGGATCCCTCTGTCATCCCCCCCCCTTGTGTTTTTAGTCAGGCGCTAATTCCTCCAAGACAGATCAGGCTTTATTGGCCGATGGGAATCACACGGTGTCTATGGAGTTTTTTTTTTTGACTGAGCCTCTCTTACTGTTTAGTTTAGCGAGGAAAAGAAAACAGTCAAAGGCACTCAGTCCCCATGATAAACCTGCTTGAAAAATTCTCTCTTTTTTCAGCTAAGATGTTTTTAGGGTTGAGTGTTGCTCGTTTCTCTTCTGTTTTGTTTGCTCTAGGAACAGAAAGTTGTTTGTTGTTTTTTTACCACCGAACAGAAGTGGCCGTCACTTCGGTGAATGACACTTCAGTGGCAAAACCAAGTGTTTATTTGGAAAAGTAATGAAATATTTACTCCCTATTTGCGGTAGGATTAGCAGTGGTAATTGACTGCAGCAAAAACCGAGTCTGTGTGAAAGCGACCAAGAGAGCGCGAGCGAGAACGAGGGCCTCGTGTTTTGAATGCGATCCTTAATGCACAATGGTCCTGTTAGTGAGGCTGTATTTCGTCTGTCACTCTCTCTCTCCACATGTTGCTTTTTCTTTGAGAGATAAGTGGCCCTAATGCTGAACAAATAGTGGAAATCAGAAGCCACTGAGAATCATTCAGCACCGGTTTTCCATGAACCCAAATAGACGCCCGGTCTCACTGAGAGAAGGAAGCGCGTAGAGGGGAGAGACGAAGGGGGGGCCTCTCAGATGAGCGCGAAACAGTTTGTCACTGCAAGCAAATCCAATTGAAAAGTCCTCTGGACTGCAAAGAACCGGAGATGTCAGATCAGGCCAGAGCACTGAAAAGATCCAGGAGTCCTAAATTGGCATCAGGTGTGGGGGCTTCTCTCTGTGGTGATGGGCTCCCACATTGTTGTCAGCTAGACTTGGCCATTTCCAAATATAATGGGAGAAATTAATGCAAATGAGTGGCTGGAATGAAATGTATTTAAATGCAGATTGAAAGGCCTCTGCGTTCTGCCTGATAACATTGCTTAGGAGAAGGGCCACATTGTGTTGGCTCATCTCACCCTACTGTTTCCATCCCAAACCAGTGTGTCCCTTTTTTCTCTAGTTGCTTGTGTCTCATAACAGACCATTGTTCAGTGGGTAAGCTCGCTCTCTAAACTATTCACAT